>NW_026749591.1:0-1750 GCF_022355385.1 Mustela nigripes
GAGGTCAATGAGAAATGTGTTCCTGGAAATTCGACAGAAAGGAATGAACACCCACGTCCCAGGAATGAACAGCTCTCAAAACGCAGCAACAGCAATAAAGGTGATACTATCTATGAGATGCCCAGGCTCTGGAAACACAGAAGTTGTTTTAATCCTTAAACAGAAACAAATTAAAATTGAAATAAAATAAAAGTAATAAAATTGAGATAAAATAAAATAAATAATATAATATACATTTAAATAAAATGAAATAATAAAAAGACCCTTTCTACCAACGCCATTAGTAACGAACATGAACCTCGGTGTTCAGGCAGATTTCCCCAGCCCTGGCTGACACAGAGACTGCTCCGGATCTCAGGGTTGAGAGCTGGAGCCACACGTTGGGTACAGAGATCACTTCAACGTAAAATCTTGACAAAATGTTTAAAAATATGCAGCACCCTGCAGGCTGAGCCAGTTAAGCCTCCTACTCATGGTTCTGTTCAGGTCATGATCTCAGGGTCCCCACAGGGCCCAGTGAAAGGACCTCTTCAGATTCTCTCCCTTGCCCTTGCCCTTGGCCTATGCCCACTGTTTGCAGGCTTGCTCTGGGGCTCCGTCTCGCTCTCTGTCTCAAGTAAATGAAGAAAATCTTTTAAACATGACAGAAGAATAAAAACAAAATAGCCACTGAGGATAAGTTAGGAAAGAAGCTAGCTAAGAGAGAACGGGCAGCACAGTATAGCTTAAGAAGGCCTGGGATTAGCTCCCAGCTGGGCTGAGAGCTCCAGCCCTCCCCATAAAAGAAGAGTGAGCTCTCTGATGACCCAACCAGAGGCAGGCACTGGTGCTCTCTGCCGTCTCTAGCCCCAAGCTGCCACGCTGGACTCCTCCTCCTTGACTAAGTGCATCAGCTCAGCAGACACTGAGCTCAAAAATCAAATCAGGCAAACGACAGCCACGTGCTGTCATAGAACCGGGAGCTTGAGTGGGCGGCACGAGGACAGGCTGCAGAAGGAAACGCTCTATTTGCTTCAGGGATCAGTCAGTCTCAAGAGCTCACCACCCCGCCCTATTGAACTGTATGGGGCCCCCACTGCATGCCTCAGGAATCGGGGCCAAAGGCCGAGCTCCCAGGGTTCATGGCGCCTGGCGCCGCCAAGGCATCCAGGACTCCGCGGGCTCTTGGGGTCTCTTTTCAGGCCCTCCCTTCGCTCCCTCCCTCTTCCCACGACCCTGTGGGATGCTGGTCCCCACGCCGTCCCCCTGCTGAGCGGGACACCTGCATCCCATCTCTTGTGCCGCTGCAAACCGTCTTCCTCACACCTGGACCTACCACACACACCTTCGGGCGCTATCTGTCTTCTCCATTTGTTCTCTTACAATTTGGGCTCTGATTCCCAGCTCCTACCCTTCGCGTTATTCCACCAGGCTTTCGGTCGTTGTTCTTCTTCCTACTATTACAGCTTTCATTTTCTAGAGCTAGTTTTCCACGCCCCGCTCCCAGTGAGGCCTCAGAAGCCACAGGAGGCCCAAACCTTGGCGGCTGTCCACATCACTTCCGGCCTGGCCGCCGGCTGGCCATTGGCCAGGAGGGTGCGATGGGCGGGGCAAGCTGTGGGCCTGGAGGAGGGCTTGGAGAAGGGAAAAGGTAACAAGGGAGGGCTCCGCCTATTGCACCTGTCTGGTTGGTTGCTTGCATGCTTTACCAACTAGAAGCATTACTTTTATTAGTTATAGTGAAGGGTGGAAAAATTCTCATAACCTCGTA
>NW_026749592.1:0-1750 GCF_022355385.1 Mustela nigripes
TACAGTTATAATCAAGAACGAATTCTTGCCACTAGCTTCATGTGGTAAAGTTTTGTTGAGCATTGGGCTACATCACATCTCTCAGTCTCAGAAATACAAATAACAATTTTATTTTCTCATCATAGTCAAGGAACATTTGAAAAAGCAGGGGAAAAAAGTACAAACAATATGACTCTAACCAGGCACACAAAATTGTGTGTGTGCTTGAAGGCCGGTTAGTGAGAATATGTGTTTATAAAAGAGGCCTAAATGGGACATAACTTGTACAAAATTTGGCTGAAAGTGATGGAATGTGAGTTTTCAAGGCATATCAAATTGAATTGTTATGCATTAAAGACCGAGTTATTATCTCTTGAAATTTAATTTTAAGTGTTATATGAAACAAACACAGACAAAACACCCCCCCACAGATAAGACACACAAAAGATGGGGAGCAAGTGAGGAATCACAATAAAGGAGGCAAATCCCAAAGAAAATACCATAAAGGTGAAAGGCACAGAGAATACAAGTCAGAAATGAACCAAAAATAGAAAGTTAACTCCTTACTTATCAATAATTAGATCAAGTATTCAAAACTAAATTTTCCTATCCCTATAAAAAGATTGTTGGAAGGATGAAAATTTTTAAAATATGCAAAAAAAGGTCAACATGAAAACAACATAAACCAAACTTGACCTTATGTTGGCCATAGGAGATTTCCTTTGGCTATAAAGATGCAAATAGCTTGAAAGGGAAGAACTGGGGGAGACATAGGATATGCAATTCTCAAGGAGAAGAGAGCCAAAGTGAATGTGCCTATGGCAGATAGAGAGATTTTATGCCTTCCAGAGACAAAAATTATCAGAAGCTGTTTAGTCTTGACAGAGCATTCAAACATAAGACACTTGGAAGAATTTCCATCATATATACCACCAACGTGGGTGTATCTAGATGTTGGAGTCATATTAACAGAAAGGAAGAGAGATGTGGACCAAAATCCAATATTCTTGGGGACTACGATATCCACTTTAAGCACAGGAGAGATCATAGGGACTGAAAGGTAAGAAGGAATAACTGACATCATCACGGGATCTCTAGACCACCTGAGCTTTGGGGAAACATGCATAAAATGTATCTCTGAGGACCATAGGAGAAGTTGTTCCATGAGGAAGACCTAGCATTGTCTATTACATATCGTGTGCTGTATTCCAAATCCAGTTGCAATTAAAAGAAGATAATTAAAATCCTATCTTGCTCCATGCAATCCTTACCCTCTCTAATACCCACAACCTGGTTCCCTCATCCTCCCACTCCACGACCCTTCAGAGCCCTCAGATTGTTTTACAGAGTCTATAGTTTCTCATTGTTCACCTCCCCTTCCAATTTCCCTCAAATCCCTTCTCCTCTCCATCTCCCCTTTTCCTTCATGTTATTCGTGATGCTCCACAAATAAGTGAAACCAGAGTTTCCATAACTGAAACACTCTCTGATTAACTGTTTTCATTCAGCATAATCTCTTCCAGTTCCATCCATGTTACTACAAAACTTGGGTATTTATCCTTTCTGAGGAAAGCATAATACTCCTTAGTGTAAATGGACCACATCTTTCTTATCCATTCTTCCATTGAAGGGCATTTTGCGTCTCTCTACAGTTTGGCGACCATGGTCATTGCTGCTATAAACATTGGGGTACAAATGGCCCTTCTTTTCACTACATCTGTTTATTTGGTAAAGACCCAGTAGTGCAATGGCAGAGTCATAGGGAATTTCT
>NW_026749593.1:0-1750 GCF_022355385.1 Mustela nigripes
TGTGTGAGACCAGACTTCAACTTTGGAAAGGAAGTGTTTCCTCTCACGTGAGACCCTTGTCTGTGAAGAGCCACCTGTCTGGACAGCAGGAGTTGGCCGCTGTGCAGCTGCGGTGACTCTGAAAGGTCTATGATGACACCATCACCATGGCAACAAGAGATACACCTCTGCTGTCCTGTCCAACGGCCCCTCTTTGAGCTGAGTGAGTCATTGAGACACGTAGAGCTCTCAACATGGGAAACAAGATTGGACTGTGTGGCTGCTGTTGTGGTATGTTCTTCCAGATCTCCTGACTGCTGTTTGCTGCTAATCAGATAGTTCACTCTTCCTCCAACTATTCTCTCATTATTGAAAATTTTCTCTCTCCAACTTGTCATTCAGAGTTATACAAATGTTTTATAGTTTAGTTTTATCCCTTGATTTCTATTTTTGGTTATTCTACCAAGCTAGCTGCCTTGACTTTTGTCCTCCATTTTGAAAAATGTACTCCTTCCTTTGATATCCTGCACCCAACCCTTGACAAACTAGGTTTCCCTAGGGGAGAAAACACGGCAACATCTATTTTCATTTACGCTTTTTTAACGTCCAAAATTATACATTCCCATTCCTCCTTTCTGAAAGTGAGAGTGAACCCGGAAAGGTCGATATGGAGGATATTTATGATTGTTTTATCCATGTTTTACAATGTCTTCCTATACCGTTTATCCCAAAATGGGTATGCATTTCAGGATTTGGGGGACATGTTGGTTTGTTCCTAGAAACAGGCGCCCCAAAGAGATCCAAAGAAGAGAAGAGTCTACATTTCACTTATGACCCCCAAGCAGATGTTTCCCATTCTTCTTTGGCTGTTATCCAAATGTACTTTTTCTAGGTGATATGCTGTCTAGGTCATATGCTATCCCCCATCCTTTTCAGTTCCCCAGAAGTAAGTATAGTGAAACTATAAGGACACTTTGTCCTCAGTTACACAATGAATAGCCAGTCTTTCAACATATGATGAAAGATGGCTAATTGGTTAATGAATTGTGTTAATGAGTGATTGATACCCAAGCACATAGATTGTTAGGAATGCACAAAGAACGATGGGAGGTGGAGACCATGAGTAGAGACAAACTTTACGTGTAAGTGGATAAACATGTACACTTGCCCATAGGATGGTAGCTCAAAAGCAGAGAGTCTTCATTAGAGTGGTTTTGATGGATCGTGTTTGTTAGTTCTCTTGACCTTTCCTCCAGATCTCTTTCCAACAGCTAAGCTATGGTTTTCTTCTGTGACAATGGCCTCAGGAACTCATATGTTGTTTGGAGGCACTTATGTTTGTGTGAGGAATACATAATGCAAGGTGGCATTGTTTCACGTGCTTTAAAACACTAGACTTTGCAATAGTGACCCTGCCATCCTTTACCCTGGGATTCCTCTCATTTGGCCTGCTGACCATGAGTCAGGCAACTGGAACAATCTAGAGAATAATCATGATTATTTCTGACCAAGGGTCCCAGAGAGTGTATTCAGGGAATCAGCAATTGGTTGTTTTTTCCTTATTGACTTCTTGATGCCTCTAATCCATCCAAACGAAATTGTGTTAGAGTAAAACACTTGTATTTAGGCAAAGCAGCTGTACCACAAAGCAATGGTCTGGGAAGTCAAATGCCCAGATGTGATCCAGCTCTGGAAGTTGTGAAATTGTGAGATCTCAGACAAGATCCATACCCTCCAATGAGCCTCCCAGACCATGTGACATGCATTAATT
>NW_026749594.1:0-1749 GCF_022355385.1 Mustela nigripes
AATGATGCAGAAATCAGAACTCCATCCCCATGGCAAGAAACCTTGTGGTTGCCATGTTGTCCAACGTTCAGTGTAGTTGAAACCAGTCTGGCCCATGAGGCCCCGCCCATGCTCGCAGGCCACATTGGTCACAAACACACATTGTGACCCTCAGCCTGAGCCCAGTCCTCAAGTAAGGCCTCTCAGTGGCTGGACCCTGAGCCCGCATATGGGGCCTGCCATGCCCCTGTCCCCAATTTTTAACCATAGTTCGCTTTGTCCCTTCACCCATCCCTAGGGCTCTGCTTTGGAATTCCTCTTTTGGTGGGACCCCTGAGGTAACAAACCTGAAAGGAGTCCTCCCATCCCACAGATTGACGAAAAACAATTGGGATCCGGCCAAATCCACAGAGAGGAAGATTTGTCCATGGCCCATGAGGCCTCCCCGACATTCCACGGCCAACGCTGATACAAAATCCATAGACAAAAGAATGAGCAAGCGCCTCAGACTCGCTGTTTCTTCATATCCTGAAGAGTTCTTCTCATGGTTTGTCGATCGGGTCCGCCATACCTACATCCGCAAACCTTAGCGGAGTTTGTGTTTGTAGACTTCTGTCCTCAATGTCCTGGGCAACACACACTCCAGACTTGGCCCCTGGAGTCACATATTAGGACTGCGCCTACCCAATCCATGGGAATTCTGCCCATTCCATTGTCCCAAACCGTACAAATTAGGAGAACCCTCCAAAGTCCCTGAGGCCATCCCAATAGTGTAGGTCACGCGGCACAAACAGCTGAGCATCTATCTCCACTCATTCCATAGATGGATGTCCCCAGAGAAGAAGATTGAACCAGACAGGACCCTAGGCCGTAATCGGATCCATTGCTTTGGTTTACAGGCATGTCTCCTCAAAAGCCTGGATTCCAATACTAGCATAGGGGTTTTCCTGAGGCACCCATCAGAACAAATCTCGTCTCCACAAGGAAACTTGTGCATGGAGCTATGTCAAAAGCTTAGGAGAATACTTCAGGGTCCCGGTGCCACCGCCTCATTCCAAGGCCCTCATGGATACAAACACACTTTAGGACACATCCTCAGGAAAGTCCATTTCAACTCAGCCACCTAGGTTCCTCCCGTAGAGCCATCAGATCTAAACTACCTTGTTGCTAGGAGACAATTGCAATGCGAGGCGCTCGTCCCAGGCATCCATCCTCGAACGGTGCCCTGGAGTCATTCCATATGGGATGTCCTGGACCTGTCCAACAGGTCTAAATAGTCGCGCAGAAGGAATCCTGGAATGGGGCATCCCACAACTCCCAACGTGGGAAAACCTCCATGGCCTCGAGATTCCGCTCCCTTCATGAAGGGGCCGTCATGCACAGAAACTCCAACCTGAGCCAACGTCTGATCCTCGCCCTGACTTCTGATGCATGAGATCTTGGTTCAGATGTGTAGGGGCTACCTGCCGTGCCCTCGCCCAGAAACCAAAGTCTAGCTTGTGTTCTCAGATTTCCGTCCTCACACTCCTGGCCCCGAAGCACTCAAGTTTGGCAATTCCGGACCCACAATGCAGCACTCTGCCTGCCCTCTAAAAAAAAAAAAATATTGCCTAATGAGCTGCCCAGGCACCTTAAATGAGGATCAAACTACACGGCACTCGAATGTACCCAAATTATATAGTCTAACCTGGGCACTAATGCACTTTCTGACACAACGTGAGCGCGGACCTCCTGACCAACACCCAGACAGCTGACCTCACACTGAGCACA
>NW_026749595.1:0-1749 GCF_022355385.1 Mustela nigripes
AACACCAGACTGTTGAAGAAACTGTAGTGAAAAAGAAAGATTATAATACCCATCCTCAAGGAATTAGCATTCTACTAAGGAAGATAAATATTAAATAAGACAGAGCTAGTTCTGATCTCATGGAGTTTATATTCTGCCATAGAAAAACTCATTAAAAGGCAATTTATGTGATTTAGTATTTAAAAGTAAGTTTCATACTGAGAACTATGGGAAATCATATCGGAGGTATCTGATTTAGTCCAGCACCAGATTTTATCTTATATGGTGTTTGTTATGCTATACAGAGAATATGTGGCTAGTCAAAGAAGTTTGCTATACATTGTTTTATTTAAAATATCATTATTGACTTAATATTTAAAAGTGAAGTAGTTTCAAATTTCACAAAAGTAAGCCATCAGAAATAGGTATCAGAAAATAGAATATAGAAGGGATGCCTGGGTGGCTCCATGGGTTAGGGCCTCTGTCTTCGGCTCAGGTCATGATCTCAGGGTCCTGGGATCAAGCCCCACATCGGGCTCTCTGTTCAGCAGGGAGCCTGCTTCCTCCTCTCTCTGCCTGCCTCTCTGCCTGCTTGTGATCTCTGTCTGTCAAATAAAAAATAATCTTTAAAAAGAAAAAAAAGGAGATAGAATATAGAAGATAAAATATATCCAAGCATTCTGAAAAAGAAAGAAACATGTGAGATAGATAGATGGATAGATAGATAGATAGCTACAATTCTGAAAGTGAAAGAGTATGAATAGTTACGTCAGGACTATAGCAAAATTGTCCAGAGAATGATTTGGATCATTACCTTAAGAGCAATGAGAGGCCTTGAAAGTTTTTTTTTTTTTTGAAGAATTTGTATTTATTTATTTGACACAAAGAGAGCACAAGAAGGTAGAGTATCAGGTAAAGGGAGAAGAAGAAGCAAGCTCCTTGCTTGGCAAGGAGCCTGATGTGGGGCTGGACTCTGGGATCATGACCTGAGCCAAAGGCAGTCGCTTAACCAGCTGAGCCACCTAGGCACCCTTTGAAGAGTTTTAAGTAGGGGAGAGATTTGTGTTTTCAAAAAAAGTAACTTGTAGGTTAGAAGAGACAGTGTTTGCAAGAAGCACAAATTAGATATTGGAGACTGGCTAGAAAATAATTTCAGTATTCTAGATGACAGCTGATGATGTCTATGCTTAGATGCTTAGGAAACAACCAGTAAAAAAAAAAAAAAAAAAAAAAAAAAGAAAGAAAGAAAAAAAGACTGTTAAAGTACTTCAAGGGCTCAAAAGTTCTGAGACATTCCATTGGTTTACTTTATTCTAAATGATCTGTTAAAATTATTGTCAGATTTCCACACCTGGAAGACATATATATTAAATGGCTGGAGCCAAGATCCCTCTGTACACATACACAAGGTAGCATTGGTGGGGAGTGGCTACTTTATTCACAGTCTTAGTATCCTACTCTCAAAATCCAGATGCAGCTGCATATTATTAACAATTAAATTTAGGACTACCATCTCTACATTCTAAGTTTGACTGTGTAATCACATTAGCCTTTATTATTTATTTATTTAAAGCTTGTGTTTATTTATTTGAGAGAGAGAGCAAGCTAGCACCAGTGGGGGAAAGGAGAGGGAGAAGCAGACTCCCCATGGAGCAGGGAGCCTGATGCAGGGCTTAATCCCGGGACCCTGGGATCATGATCTGAACTGACATGATCATGATTTAACTGACTGAGCCACCCAAGCACCCCATCATTATTTATTTTTTATTA
>NW_026749596.1:0-1749 GCF_022355385.1 Mustela nigripes
CTCATCCCCTACCCAGAGACTGATTAGGTGCAAAAGAGCTTCACCATTCAACATGCCATCTTCCTGCACATCACAGCCCAATGTCGCTGCCCCGTGCTTGACAGCGGCCCCAGCTGACCAGCACTTTGTCCCCTGCTTTGCACAACAGCCAGCACCCCAGGCCCTCAACAGGCACCACACTGCCTGCCCCCATCAGCATGGGACTTTAGGCAGCACCCCGAGGTTTGGGGAGAGGAAATGATGTTGCCGATCTGTGCTCCAGATTTAGGGCACTCTGCATCCAAGCAGCAACGAGCAGGGCCCCAAGTGGCCCGCAGGGCTCCAGGGCAAGCCTGGGCCCGAACACAGGGGCCGCCAATGCCAGAGCACCCTGTTGGGGACCACGGGAGCCAGCACAACGAACCAGCCTGTGTCGGGAGACCCGAGTGATCCTCCTCCCTCCAGTCACATCCCCAGGCACCAGACCAAGCATAGGTCCAGAACAGACGGTGGCACTCCCAGCAAGGCTGCCCGTGGGGCCGGGTATCTTCCGCCACATCACATCCCACTGCCTGTGCCCCTGGCTGACAGTTGCGGCCCACGTACGTGGTACCGTGTCCCATGCTGGGCCGAACAGCCAGCACCCAGGCCGTCCAACAGGCACCACAATGCCGGCCCCCATCAACATGGGGCATTCAGCAGCACCCTCAGTTTGGGGAGAGGAGATGATGTTGCCGATCTGTGCTCCAGATTTGGGGCACTCTGCATCGCAGCAGCAACGAGCAGGGCCCCAAGTGGCCCGCAAGGCTGCCAGGCAAGCCTGGGCCCGAACACAGGGGGCCGCCAAGGCCAGAGCACCCTGTCGGGGACCATGGGAGCCAGCACAACGAACCAGCCTGTGTCATGAACCCCGAGTGCTCCTCCCTCTGGTCACAACCACAGGCACCAGACCAAGCAGAGGTCCAGATCAGATGGCGGCACTTCTAGCAAGGCTGCCCTCGGGGACCAGGGCGTCCTGGCCTCTCCTCCTAGTAGCACCCCCTTTGTGGTCAGCACGGCCCACACCAGCCTTGACACCAAGACCCCCTCAACCCCTGCCCAGAGAATGACTAGGTGCAAAAGAGCTTCACCATGAAACAAGCCACCTTCCTGCACATCCCAGCCCACTGCCGTAGCCCCTGGCTGGACAACGGCCCGCCAGCTGCCTGGCGCTGTATCCCATGCTGTGCCCAACAGCCAGTACCCCGGCCCCACAACTGGCACCACAATGCATGCCCCCATCAGCTCGGGGTTTTGGGCAGCACCCCCAGTTTTGGGGAGAGGAGATGATGTTGCTGATCTGTGCTCCAGATTTGGGGCACTCTACATTGCAGCAGCAACGAGCAGGGACCCAAGTGGCCCGCAAGGCTCCAAGGCAAGCCTGGGCCCGAACACAGGGGGCCGCCCATGCCAGAGCACCCTGTCGGGAACCACGGGAGCCAGCACAACGAACCAGCCTGTGTCGTGAACCCCGAGTGCTCCTCCCTCTAGTCACATCCCTAGGCACCAGAAAAAGCAGAGGTCCAGATCAGACGGCTGCACTTCCAGCAAGGAAGCCCGCGGGAAGAGAAGCGTCCTGGTCTCTCCTCGTAGCAGCACCACCTTTGTGTTCAGCACGGCATACACAAGCCTTGCTACCAAGACACCATCATCCCCTGCCCAGAGACTGATTAGGTGCAAAAGAGCTTCACCGTGGAACAAGCCATCTTCCTGCACATCACAGCCCACTGC
>NW_026749597.1:0-1749 GCF_022355385.1 Mustela nigripes
TGTAGATCAGTACTGCCATACCTATGAACCGAAACATAAGCCGAGTTTGTGTTTTCAGACAACTGTCCAAACAGCCCTGGCCCACACACCATACAGGCTCAGGCCCCTGGAGCCAAACCTGACGACTGTGCTTGCCCACTCCAAGGGAATTGTATGTACCCACTCAAATGGCCACAACCCTACTAATATGATAAACGTCCAAATTCCCTGAGGCCATCCAAATATTGTGGCTTCCCAGGACACACAGGGGCAATCTGGGCCCATAAGAGGACTTACCCGCTCTCAGACCAGAAGACTGATGTCCCCAGATGTAAAAAGGAATGAACAGGCCCCTAGGCACCTATCGGATCCATTGCATTGGTTCCCAGGCATCTCTACTCAGAGGCCTGGATTTCAATAACAGCATATGGCTGTTTCTTGACTCACCCATCAGGACAAATCTCATCTACACATGGGAAACTTGCACGATGGAGCTGTGTGAAAGCCTCTCTTTAGGAGAACCCTTCAGTGCCCCAGGGCCACCGCTTCATTCCAAGGTCTCCATAGACACAAAATCATATTAGGACACATCCATGGGAGAGTCCATCTCAACTCATCCTCCTCGGTTGCTCAACCAGATCCAGCAGATCTAACCTGTCTTGTTGCTTGGAGACAATTGGAATGCGAGGTGGGATACCCAGCCATCCATCCTTAGAACCCTCTTCGGAATCATTGTCCTGTAGCCAACCAACAAGTCTCAATTGTCCTGCAGAAGAATCTTTGCAGTTTGGAGCTTCTCACAACTCCCATCGTCGGAAAACCCCCAAGGCCTCGTGACCCACCCCCCCCTTCAAGTTGGGGCCATCAGGGACAGAATGTCCAACCTGAGCGATCGGCTGATCCTCGCCCTGACTTCAGATGCCCGTGATCTCGATTCAGGTCTGTAGATTGTGCCTGCCATATCCTCTACCAGAAACCTAGGGCTAGCTTGGGTTCTCAGACTTCCATCCTCAGAGTACTGTCCCACAAGCCCTCCAGTTTGGCAATCCAGAACTAATAATGCAGCACTCTGCCTGCCCTCCAGAAGGAAAACATTGCCCTCTTGGACACCCAGAAACCCCAAATGTGGATCGACCTGCACGCCATTCGGCTGTACACCAAATATATAGGCTGACATGGGCACTAATGCCCTTTCTGACACAGCCTGAGCCTGGAACTCCATGCCCCACCCAGACAGCTGGCCGCACATAGCGAACATCGGACCCGCCATTGCCTTAGGTCGTCATCTCTTCTCAACCTCGGTTTCCGGCTTCAGAACCTAGACCTTATCTCCAATCACCACCCGGGTTTGAATATGATGCAGGAATGAGAACTCTTTCCCCATGGCAAGAAACCTTGTGGTTGGCATGTTGTCCAAAGTACAGTGTAGTTGAAACCAGTGCGGCCCATGCGGCCCCGCCCATGCTTGTGGGCCACATTGGTCACAAACACACATTGTCACCCTCAGCCTGAGCCCATTCCTCAGGTAAGGCCTATCAGTGGGTGGATGGAGAAACAGCATATTGGGCTTGTCATGCCCCTAGGCCCCAATTTTTAACCATAGTTCGGGTTGTCCGTTCACTCTTCCCCAGGGCTCTGCTTTGGAATTCCTCTTTTGGTGGGACACCTGAGGTAACAAACCTGAAGGGAGTCCTCCCATCCCACAGATTGACGAAAAACAATTGGGATCAGGCCAAATCCACAGAGAGCAAGATTCGTCCATGGCCCATG
>NW_026749598.1:0-1748 GCF_022355385.1 Mustela nigripes
GCAGGGGAACTTTCCAGGGGCAGAGTTGAGGGAGGGGTTCTGGATGGGTGTCAGTCTATGTGTTTGAGGCATGGTGGGGCATCAAAGGAGGGGGTTGGTCTCAGGGGGTCGTGCAGGTTAATCCCGCTCTGAGGGTTTTGTGCAGTTCCAGTAGCATGGTTTCCTCCTGGGTGGCAGGCGGAGTCATGTGGTATGGTTCATGTGTGGACTCGAGGGTCAGGCTCCTGGGATCAGAAGCCTGAAAACCCAAACGAGGGTTAGGGACAGGGTCTATGGGCATGGCAGGCCCGATCTGTCAGCGCCGTGGTGGGCACTGTTGGGGCCTGAGTAGCAGGAGGCATTGGCCTCACATGCATCTCACTCGTAGCAGGCTTTCTCACAGGGTCCGGGCCTCGAACACTCGGGACCTCAGGCCAGGCCCAGGCAGCAGCCCTTTACACATGTGCCACAGGAAGTGAGTTTGCCGGGGGTTTTCCGGTCCATTCTCTTGAGCTTTCTGCCCAAATCGATACGGGCAGAAAGCCCATGAGAATTGGCCAGTGGTAGGCTGTGACTTGGGCCGTGCTGTCAGCTGTGCTCTAGAGCACTTTCTCACCAGGTGTGTGTTGTGGCCATCTTTGGAACACGGGCCGGATCCACAGTGCTTCCTTGTGTGTCCCACGCAGGGAAGCTTTCCCGGGCCCAAGTTAAGGGAGGGTGTATGGCTGGGTGTCAGCCTCCGCGTTTGTGTCCCAGTGGGAGCAGAATGTGTGGGATGGCTGCGGTGGTGCCATACACGTTTCTCCCGCTCTGAGGGTTTTGCATAGCTCCGAGTGACACAATTTCCTCCTCAGTGGCAAGTGGAGTCTTGCTATGTGGCTCAGAGGTTCCCACTCTGTAGGTCTCGAGGCTAGACCCCTAGCGACGGAGCCTAAAAACCCAACTGAAGGTTTGGGCCAGGGCCTAGGGGTATGGCAGGCCCGAAATTCCAACGCCAAGGTGGGCATCCCAGGCGGCTGAGTAGTAGGTGTCCTTGGCCTCGCCTGCGCATGGTTCATAGAGGGATTTCTCACCGGGTTCCATCCTTGACCACTCTGTACCCCAGGCTAGGCCCAGTCGGCGGCCCCGTGGACCCACGCCACAGGAAGCGAGTTCACTTGTTTTCTGGCCAATTCTCATGAGCTTTCTGTCCGAATCTTTATCAATTTGGGCAGAAAGCAGAAAGCTCGTGAGAATTGCCCAGCGTTGGGTGGCGATTCGGGCCATGCTGGCACCCGCAGTCTAGAGCGCTTTCTTGCTAGGTGTGCGTCATGGCCATCCAGAAAAGTGGGCCGGCGCCAAGCAATTCCATCGATGACCCACGCACAACGTAGCTTTCCAGGGACAGAGTTGAAGGAGGGATTCTTGCCGGGCGTCAGCTTCCGAGTTTGAAGCACAGCGTGGTGCCAAATGTGGGGAATGATCTCAGGGTGAGCATGCAGCTTTCTCCAGGTCTGAGGCTGCAGCTCTGCATGGCGTAGCATGGCAGGTAGGGTCATGCGGTGTGGTTCAGAGGTCCCCAATCTGGAGGACTCGAGGGACAGGCCTCTGGGGACGGAAGCATGAAACCCAACCAAGGCTTAGGGCCAGGGCCTAGGAGCACGGCAGGCTCGATCCACCAGCGCTGGTGCCGGCATCCCAGGGGGCTGAGTAGCAGGAGGCATGGACCACGCATGCGCCTGATTCCTAGAGGGCTTTCTCGCCATGTTGGCCTCTTGAGATGGAAGCCT
>NW_026749599.1:0-1748 GCF_022355385.1 Mustela nigripes
CTCAAGAAACAGTGAGGCCTCTTGGGTATCATCAGCTCTCTGTGAGGCTGTCATGCTGTGTGTGAGAGAGTCCTTTCTCAGTGTCTTTTCCCTATGGGTCAGTTATGACAAAGAAATGGAAAGTACCTCTTCAAGGAACAATGTTAGGACATGGATGTATTGTGCTATCTTTGTTTTCATCTCGTAGTGTTCGAAAACACTAGTCATAAGGGATTATGGCTCTGTCTACCTACTCTCCCCTTAAACAAATTTGGAAATGCTTCAAGGAGCGTGACATTCTGCATGAGAGCTAACGCTGAAGGAAGAGCCCTAAACAGTACTCCTTGTTATCATTAGTTAACACTACCTGCTGTGGTAATAGGTATAGCCATGTTGACCAATTCTCTTAAATCAGAGGTAAAGGAATGGCCTATATCTGTGAACTGTAATGCCAACTCGAGCAGAACTGTGGATTGAGCTGTAATGTACTTGCAAAAACTATTGAATAAAGAAGGTGTGGTTTGTATTGACAACAGAGTATCCCTCAGCCATCAGGGAGGATGAACCCCTGGTACTTGCATGGACTTGAGTTTCACAGGACTGGGTGTTTAGAAATAAAAAAAAGGCAAGCAGACAAAGGGGAATTTCTCATGGCTCCCAGGAGGAATATCATGACCCTTAGTAGAAGGAAGGGAAAACTGAAGTGAATAAAGACAGAGAAGGAGACAAACCAGGAGTGTCTCTGGACTCTGAAGAACTTAGGGTTACAGAAAAGAGTGAAATTCATGGAATGAGGGCACTGACTAATGGGTATCCAGGAGTTGTGGCATATGTTAGGATGAACACTAAACCATATATGGAACTAAAGCTTTAGTGAATTATTTGTCATTAACAGATGATGGATCATAGGCTGGTTTCCTCAAAAGAACAAAAATATTAAAGGAAATACAGTCTGACCCTTTCAAAAGCAGATGAAGACACGTAAAGAAAAGGAAAGAATTATATTTTTATTATATTTACTTATTAAAAAAGGCATGGAATTTTTTCCCTTTAATGACCTTATCTTAATTTGGTCTTTATATTTGAAAAGTAGATTTTACCTGACACCTCCATTTCTGGAATCAATGCGAAGAAATCCTATTGCCTTTGTTAAATTTATGCAAGTGTTGACTAGGAAAATGATTTGGATGTGGCCTTCTGTGTGTTGGCAGGAGTTTGATTACTCCTTCAAAGGATTTAGTCAGTAATAAAAAGCTCAGATATTGTAGGGTTTCTGACCTAAACTTGGGAGTTGATATGTGTCTTGAAATTTATCCTTTTCACTTGTTCTTAGATTTGCTGGCATAATTTGTAGAGGCATCTTTTAGTTTATTTTAGTTTAGTTTAATTTTGTTTTGTTTTTTTCCCTTTCCATCAGGTGTCAAACTTTCTTCTGGATGCTGGTCTCCTTCAGTAATGGCTTCTTCAGTTTGTTAAAGTTTGTTAAACTTCTTTCTTCTTTTTCTATTTCCTTATGCTGTCATGTTAGGTTGCTTTTTGTGTGTGCATTTGTGTGTGTGTGTGTGTGTGTGTGTGTGTTTAATTTTGGTAAATACACACATTTACCCCTATATTCTTTCTTCATAAGATGTTTTGACAACATCCCATAAGTTTCTTGAATTTCCTTTGTTCAAAGTACTTTCTGATTTTTTTTTCTTTGATTCTTTGATACTTCAGGAGTGTGTTGTTTTTTCCACCTATTCATGCCTGGCTGTGTTTCCCTTTCTTAA
>NW_026749600.1:0-1748 GCF_022355385.1 Mustela nigripes
TGACCAAGTAGGTTAGCGGTGAGGCCAGGGGCCACTAGGGGGCGAATATGTCCTCTGTTGCCATCTGGATCTACCCAACATAACGGGTTAGCAGTCTCATAAGAGCTGGACTGGCCTCCTACCCCCAGTAGGGGAGGGCCGGGGACAAGTTTCCAAGAAGGGGGGACTTCCTCTTGCCTGAGGACAGTGCGTTCAGCAACTGTATCAATGAGGCATTTAAAGGACTTGTCTCCGATGGTAAGACTCATTTTGGGGCGGAGGCCTGGGACCAAAGGAACTGTCCAATGAGCCTTGACAGGTGTTTTCCCCTTGTTTAACGGGGCTGGGGATTGCCCCGATTGGAGTTTAAAGGTTTGCCTTGGATATCAAACTTAGATCTACAATCCTTGGCCCAATGGAACCCCTTCCTACATTTAGGACATGGTGTTCGGGGCGTATCAACAGGTTGTGGGAAGCTTGGTTTGCGCCCTAGGGGGCAGTTTCTCTTAAAATGTCCCTCTTGCCCACAGCCAAAGCACAGGCGGGGAAGGTTGGCCTGGTGGGGCTGCAATGATGCCTGCTGCATTACACACACTAGCGTCTCAAGGCTGTCCTGTTGATGCTCTCTTCAGGCTGCCGCCATAGCTCGCACCTGATGCGATGTGGACCCAATGTCTTTTGTAGCAATAACCCAGCGGTCCATAGATCTTTCTTTTAGGCCAGCACAGGCCATCTTATAATCTCGGGTCATTCCTTCCCATACTGCCATTCTGACGAAATGGTCTCTGAGATGCCCAGGGGGCATCTTTTTAACGGATTTCTCCACCCGATCAATGAAAGAGGGCAAATCTTCGTTAGCTTTTTGGTGTAACCCTGCTATTGGTGACTCAGAAGGCCCCTCCTCAAGTTTGCTCCAAGCCGCGAGCCCAGCGGCTCGGATCTGGTCCTGGTAAGGGGGGGCGGGGGGATGGCTGCCTGTTGGGTTCCGGAGGCATACTGGCCATCGGTCCCAGCAAGCATTCCCATAGTTATAGGGATGGCTGGATTGGCTCGGGCATTTCTTTCTGCAATCTGCTGACATTCCTCTTTATATAAGGCTGTCCACTTTATATATAGGGCCCCCGGAAGAACGGCCCTAGCTAGTGACCGCCAGTCAGCCGCCGTACATGGGGAATGGACCAGACCTCGGAGGATGGTTTCTGTCCAGGGGGCATTGGGCCCATCCTCCAACAATGCCTTTTTGAGCTCCTTAAGGTCCTCAGGCTCCCATGGGTACCATGGAGCTGGACGGTTGCCTCCTGGGTTAACATTAACAGGGAAGAGAGAACAACTGGAGGGCTCAGGGGAGGTATGCTCTGGAGGGGGGGGCAATAAGGAGGCGGAGGAGTGGGCGCTGACGGTTGAATAAAGGGGCTAGTGGAAGGGGGGCGCGCAGGGGGGCCCTCAGCCAGAGATCTGGGTTGGAGGTCCGGGGGCCAAGGAGCCACGTCAAAGGGGTATAGTGAGGGGTAGAACCTCTTTGGTTTAACAGGGGGTTCGTTTTTAGAAGAGGACTGCCCCATAACTTATGGGGGTACACTCACCCATTGAACGATTGGCCCGTCAGCGAGAAGAGCGAGGTTCCTCACACGGGGCACCAGTTGATGGGGTTCCCTCGGAGGGGTGGAGGCGACCGGACCAGCCGGAGGCCCCTTCCCGGGGCTGAGCGGGATGGCGAGTGTCGCGAACCCGGACGCACCAACGGACGACACCAGGCTCGGGGGATCTGT
>NW_026749601.1:0-1748 GCF_022355385.1 Mustela nigripes
GCGGGGACGGGTGCGACCTGGCCTCCCTCCTAGCAGCACTGCCTTTGTGGTCAGTACGGCCCACACCAGCCTTGCCACCAAAACCCTTCATCCCCTGCCCAGAGACTGATAGGTGCAAAATAGCTTCACCGTGCCACAAGCCATCGCCCTGTACATCCCAGCCCACAGCCGATACGCTGCATTGAGAGCGGCCCCCCAGCTGCCCGGCGCTGTGTCCCATGCTGGGCCCAAGAGCCAGCACCACGGTCCCCTATGGGCACCACAATACCAGCCCCCATCAGCATGGGGCTTTCAGAAGCAACACCAGTTTTGGGGAGAGGACATGGTGTTGCTGATCTGTGTTCCAGGTTTGGGCCACTCTGCATCACAGCAGCAAAGAGCAGGACCCCAAGTGGCCCTCAGTGCTCTAGGGAAAGCCAGGGCCCCAACGTAGGGTGATGCCTACGCCAGAGTACCCTGTTTGGGACCACGGAAGCCAGCACAACGAACCCGCCCGTATCGGGAACCCTGATGCTCCTCCCTCCATTCACATGCCCAGGCACCAGACCAAGCAGAGGTCCAGATCAGAGGGAATAACTTCCAGCAAGGCTGCCCGCAGAAACGGGGGCATCCTGGCCTCTCGTCCTAGCAGCACTGCCATTGTGGTCAGCATGGACCACACCAGCCTTGCCACCAAGACACCCTCATCCCCTACCCAGAGACTGATAGGTGCAAAAGAGCTTCACCGTGCAACAAGTCAACTTCCTCCACATTCGAACAAATTGCCGCTGCCACTGACTTGACAGCGGCCCCCCAGCTGCCCGGCGCTGTGTCCAATGCTGGGCCCAACAGCCAGCACCCCCGCCCCCCAACTGGCACACAATGCCAGCCCCAATCAGCATGGGGCTTTCGACAGCACCCACAGTTCTGGGGAGAGGAGATAATTTTGCAGGTCTGTGCTCCAGATTAGGAGCTCTCTGCATGACAGCAGGAAAAAGCAGGGCCCCAAATGGCCCGCAGCAATCCAGGGCAAACCTGGGTTCGAAAACAGGTGGCCACCCACGCCAGAGCACCTTGTCGGGGACCACCGGAGGCAGCACGATGAACCAGCCTGTGTCGGGAGCCCCGAGGCTCCCTCCTTTCAGGCACATCGCCAGGAACCTGAGCAGGAAGAGGTCCATATCAGACGGCTACAGCACTTCCAGCAACGCCGCCTGCAGGGACGGGAGCATCCTGGCCTTTCCTCCTAGTGGCCCCACGTCCCTGGTCGAGCAAGGCCCAGAGCAGCCTTGCCACCAAGACCCCCTCATCTCCTGCCCAGCGACTGATTAAGTGCAAAAGAGCTGCAAAGTGTAACAAGCCATCTCCCGCCACATTACTGCCCACTACAGCAGCCCCTGGCTTGGCACTTGTCTAACCGGTACTTGGCACCGTGTCCCATGTGGGGCCCAACAGCCTCAGCACCCCGGCCCCCCAACTGGCACCACAATGCCGGCCCCTATCAGCATGGGGCTTTCAGCACCACCACCAGTTTGGGGTGAGGAGATGATGTTGCCGATCTGTGCCCCAGATTTGGGGAACTCTGTATCACAGCAGCAAGGAGTAGGCCACCAATTGGCCCACAGGGCTCCAGGGCAAACCTGGGTCCAAAACAGGGAGCTGCCCACGCCAGGGAACCCTGTCAGGGACCACCGGAGCCAGCACAATGAACCAGTCTATGTTGGGAGCCCTGAGTACTCTTGATTCTAGTCTCATCCCAGGCACCAGAC
>NW_026749602.1:0-1748 GCF_022355385.1 Mustela nigripes
TTCTCTCTAGAAATTAGAAGTGTGACATAACTGCTTAGGACAACCTGATTTCTTGATCAGGTTCAGAGGGCTTTTGTTCTGACTTTCTTGGGGCTTCCTACCTAAAGCCATAAGGCACCAAGTTCATGGGAGAGGGAAAGCTGCTTCAGTGAAGCCAGATTCTTTGATGTCACAAAGCTTTGAGGTCATAGCAACCACTCCTCATCAACCCACGCCTAATCACTACACTGGCTGAGTAGTCATGGGTGGTAAAAGAACACACCAAGCCGTCCCAAACTTCTGGAGCACCTGGGTATCTCACCAGGCATTTTGAAAAGTGAGTTGGTTTCACCTTCTCCATGGCCCAATTCATAGTGTTCGGTCATGAGTGTCAGCACCAGCCCTATGGACACTGGAGAAAGGAAAGCATGCCTCAATACATCTTATCCATGACAGGCCAAGAAACAATCAGAACGGAAGTAGAGCCACAAGGGAGGAAATCATAGCCATGTGCAATAATGAGGCCCTCCCACCCAATCTCGAGCTCCTGTTCAGAGCTCCTATTCGGAGTTCCTGAACAGGAAAAGGGACACACAAGGAAAACTCAAAGTGAACCCCCGCAACCGTGCCAAAACATGTCTGGAGTCTTCCACAGCGAGGACACGAGTACCTCAAGCGTCTCCAGAAACAGTGCCAACAAGGCCTCCCAATCTTCAAAATGACCATACCTCCAAGGCAGACTCTACACCCTAAAACCTTAGGTCCAGGATGGACTCATGTACTCTGAGTCCACCGGAGTCAATGGAGAGTATATAGGAATGCACCCATAGCCCAAGTGAAGCCGTCTGAAACTCTTTTATGCCCATTTCATGAAGACACCTTGTATGTCTATAGGACAATTGAAGAGGATTCGAATGTGGGAGAACCTGGATCACTCCCTCAGCAGCTACCCTCTGTGGAACTGCATGGAGATGTGGCAGCACAAGCCTATCTTCACCCTCTCATTATCATCCTCCAAATGGTTTCATGCAATAAGCAAACAGTGCCTCTTGTGTAAGATAGGCATGTTCCAATGGAGCCCCTAGAGGATGCACAATGTGTCAACAAGGGTTCAGTACAGCGCAACAGACAGTGGATGCTGCAGGTTGGTGAGGAGTTCCAGGAAGACAAAGAACAAGAGAATGAACGAGAGAGCTCTGAGCGAAGGTCAGGCATTTTAGGAGGTGGGATGTTCTCTGTACCTGGCTGCCCTCAATAGGAACTTAGGTCCAAATTCAATAAAATATCTTCAGACCCAAGTCAATTATTGTGCACTGCTTTTGTCTTTGTTATCTTGTCCAAGGATGCGCATGCACGTATTGAACTGAGAGGCAGACAGATCCCAATCAGGGGGTGAGGCTAGAGAGGGATATGCTTACTTGCCCCTGAGCAGAGAACCTGAGACAAGAGTCCATGCCAAGACCCTAAATCATCAACTCAACAGAATGCAGGCCTGCAGAATGCTGTGTTCAGAGAAGAACATGTGGTCAATGCTTTCTTCTCGTCCCCTGTGGGAGAGTCTGTACTCCTTGGACTAAGCATCTTGGACTGAGGAATGCGGTCCTCCAAGTCTTCCACGGTTGGGATTTCGTGTTCCAGGGTAGGCAGACAATGTCTTCACCTACCTGTCTTGGACAGTAACTCTGTCTTGATGCTGCTGGTGCAAGAGCACAAAATTTATGATGTCCACATGAGACACCTCCACGAACACAGCCTTTCACGGATGTACT
>NW_026749603.1:0-1748 GCF_022355385.1 Mustela nigripes
ATATTATATCATAAGTTGATATTCCAGAACAGGCCTCTGAGGACAGACACCTGAAAACTTAATCTAGTGTGCCAATGAAACCCTCGGGGCATGTCAGGTTCAATCTTCTGACTCAGGACCATTGACTTGGATGTCTGCCTGGATGGAGGTGATCAGGGTGTCTCAGACTGTGCATTTGTGCCCAGAGCGGCCTCCATTATTGAGCTGGGCTCAGGGGCCTTGCAAGTTTCTCCTAATCTAGAGGTATCAGGCAAAAGTGATGGGCACAGTTTCCTTGAGGATCACAGGCACAGTCTTGTGGTGTGGCTTCAGATACCAGAACCTGGAGGTCATGTGAGCCCAGGTTTTAGGAGGGAAGTCTGCAAACACAAACTCAGGTTAGGTTAATGGCAAGGTGATTGCAGGCCGAATGCATAGACCTGGAAGGCAGCTCATCAGGAACTGTAAATCGGATGACTCGAAGGTCGTAGCACATGATATGTATCTGGATTGTATGTCCAGGATGGCCTCGGAATGCAGGTGTGGTCTCATGGGTCCATGGCAGATTTTTCCACTCAAGGATCCTGGTGGCTACCAAGAGATTGGTGACTATCTCGGGGAAGGGAAGAGTGCTGTTTTCCATCTTAAGGGTCCCCCAAAATAGGGATTTCAGGGACGGGCTCTGTGTCTGGGCCCCTGTAAAATCCCACCAGGGTTAGGATTTGGGCCTAGGTGTGTACCAGGCCTGCAATTCGGGGTCCTGGAGATGCAATTGAGAGCGTTTGGTTGAAAGCATGTTCAGGCTGAAGGTCACAATGCCTGCTTGTGCCCGGGGCAGCCATCATGAGTGCACATGGTCTCCTTGGCCATGGAGCTGCCTTCCACTTTCAGGGTTGAACACCTATCCCAACTGCCAGAATACCTTCCATGGGGAAGGAGGAGTTCTCTATTGTGCTTCAGGTTCCCCCAATGGCAAGGATTTCAGCAAAGGTGTGGGTACAGATGCCTGAATACCAAGAATAGAAGAGATGACAGACTTGGGCCATAGCCGGTCTCACATGCTGGATATGCGCCCTGATCTCTGGGTGGCTGACACTAGGTCTTGTCTCCGGCTATGTCAGACACAGCACTAGTGCCCAGGGCAGCCTATGAATCGGGGTTCCGTCTAGCACTGAGAAGATTGATCATCATATGGAGTTTCTGGGCAGACTCTCCAGGCCCTTTTTCTTTCTATGGGGAAGGCAGAATATTGTATTGTAGCTCCAGAATTCCCTCTCAATAGGGCTTGTGGACCAGTAGGCTGAGGATGGATTGTAAACCCAAGCTATGGTTTAATTCAGTCAAACTAAAGGCAGTTCCAGTGTGCAGTGATTGAATTGAAATCCAGCACCTGAGTAAGGGCGGATGTCAGATGTTTCCTCATGCTGGAGTTTGTGTCTTTGATGACTGACAAATGGAGTGGTGGCTTCAAGAGGAATTGGAGGATTTCCCACGCTGGGGCTTGTGAGATGCTCCAAACAGAAGGTTTCCTTCTACTGGACAGGGGCATTCTGTTTTGTTGTCTCCAGGGTCCCCGCCATGTGCAAAGTTTGTGTAGCAGAGCACCCCCGTATGGATGCCTGGAAACCACACCTCCACTGACCACTTCAGCTTAGGAACATGGCAAGTTCATTCTGGTGGCTCTGGGGCAAGTACTAAGGGCTTATTTTGACATGGAATGTAATGAACATGGGTAACAATGCTGTTTTGTTACCTGGGAGTTCTTAGTC
>NW_026749604.1:0-1748 GCF_022355385.1 Mustela nigripes
TTGTGGATGTATGGAATTACATAGAAGCTCTCTTTGATCATTCCAAAAGATGTTTCCCTCAAAGGTTACAAATACATCTCAGTCGACCAACCATCTCAGGCCTACCACAAAAATTATATATATATACACTTTTAGCATTTTAAAATGTGTCTAAATTTCAGTTTCGGATCCAGTTTTGACTATTGTTATGGGCTTAGTTGGATGCCCCCAGATTCCTACATTGACGTCCTAACACCCAGCATCTCAGAATGTGGCAGTATTCAGAGACAGGATTTTTAAAGAGGTGATAAAGGGAAAACAAGCTCACTGGGGGTGGGCATCAAGCCAACAGGACTGTTGTGCTTACAGGAAGAAGAGATTAGGACACAGACAGTACAGACTGAAGGACAATCGTTTGAAGACAGAGTGGAGAACACAGCTATCTGCAAGCCAAGGAGAGACATTTGAAGAATCGAACCCTACTGCCACCTTGATCTTGGACTTCCAGCACCCAGAACCATGAGAAAATAAATTGCATGTTGCCTAAGCCACCCGGCTGTTGATATTTTGTTTACGACAGCCCATGACTCAGAAATTTGAGGACCTCCCCCCACCCAGACTTTATCCTGAAGTTCTGTTTCAGCTTCAGGGGCTTGTGTAATACTACTGTATCAAGGAGGGAGGCTCCTGCCATTCCCTGCACTGGGTCATTGAGACACTGCACAGCTCTCCCCAGGGCTGGGTACATAATTTACAAGCCCCATGCAAAATGAAGATATAGGGCCCTTTGGGAAAAACAGGGAGGAAGTGTTTGTTAAAGGTACTAAAATAGAAAGCTCATTTCCTCCATGGTCTGTCTTCTGAAGGGGCATGGCTGCTGTTTTCTATTTGCATTTAATGTCATTCCAAGCAAATAAAAATTTTAAAATGTCATTATGGGCATGATTCTTGCCATTCATCTTCACAGGGTGCAATGTCAGTGTTAAATAATTCACGCAGGGATTCCAAGGCTGGGGCACACCCACGTGCCCTCTTCTTATCAGAACCGTGGAAATCCTGAACAAGACCAGCTCTGCCATATTTACCTCACCTGGGGACTCACACCTGTTCCACCGACCCTGCCTCCCTCGGCTTCCTGATGAGTAAGGAACTTGACAGGATCAGGAGCCGGGGGCTGCCTTTCTTTCCCTTCCCTCCTAAGTCACCACTTCCAAGGCTTGGCTAACACAGGGAGTTGACATGAGTGAGAAAGGACAAGACAGGGTTCTGGGCTGCTCACAAGAGGCCACTGCCTCCTGCCGGTGCTCAGAGCAAGCTCTGGTCTGTAGGGAAGGCGAGCTCCGGTTGACTCGGTCAAGACGTCACGTGGTCAGTGAGCCTCGTTGACCACCACTCACGAGGTGTCCATTTCCATGCTGTGCTCACCGGGCAGGGCGAGCAGTACATGCAAATGAGGAGGCAAGGAATGGTGGATACCCACAGTGGGCTGTTCCCTCCGCTATGTACGTGTTCCACTGTCCCACCAATAATGGGTCCATGATTAAAAGAGCGAGACTGATACAAAGCGAAGGTCAAACAAAGCTTTATTTCGCACCAAGCATCAAGAATCAAACTGACCAGCCAGGGCCACTTTTCTTACAGAGAAGTCAACCCCTCTCTCCTTTACGGACTAGCTTTTAAGGACATAGGCCATGTGGTTGGGCCTGGTCATGCACAGGTGGCCAATGAAATTGTAACACACAGAGAAAGCTGCACAGTGATGCTAGGTG
>NW_026749605.1:0-1748 GCF_022355385.1 Mustela nigripes
GAGTCAGAACTTCTGTCTCCTGACTTTGTGAAAGCTCTCTGACATCATGGACCTTCAGGAGTCTTCCCTGACCTCTCTGCTTCACAGAGGTGGTCTGATCATCACATGGATAATTTACATGAAAGTACTTTATACAGGAAGCTAGATTACTAACCAGCTTCACATCACTGGCCGTTTGCCCTCATCTATTGATTGTTGTGGCTTTCAGAGTCCAACATCCCAAGGCTGTCCTATAAGGGGACTCCTGGATTAATACCTATGTTTCTGCTTTCACTATATAACACAGTCTCCTGTTTCCCCAGATGGCAGATGGTACCAACGGGAAGTGGAGGAGGCCCGGAAGCTGATCTCGATTTTAAGAAGGTGACCAGTTTTCCCCCTTGATCCTATTGCCTCTTAGAGCAGGTTTTATGCAATTGCAGGATTCACTGCAGTCTGTCATAGCCATGGGGTGGGGGTAGCCATAGGAACAGATATTGGGGTGAATGCTACTGAGTACACTGCCAGGTCATAAAAGTGGGGCATTGTGAAGGGATAGCAGGCTTCAGGTGGCCCCTCCCTTGTCAGGTCTGCATGGCCACCTCCCCTTGTTCTGGTCCTGGCTGCAGTTTTTTACCTCCTGTCTCCTGCAGCCCCCTCGGCCGGCATCATGATACCATCCACTTTCGTCAACTGTTATGTCCAGACCCCTCCTGTGAGATATGTAACAGCACATCTGCTGAGATCGATCGGCTGCTGTTCCTGCAGGCTCTGGAAGATTCTACTCCCTTGGCTTCCGCAGCTTCTGTGACTTCTTCATCATTCACTCTCTCCACTGACTTCTCAGCAGTCCCTCCAGGAGAGCTAATACCAGCTTCGCTGTCTGAGTCTTCCCCACCACCTGCCTCCATCTTCTCACCTAACCCAGTGATCCCTGTGGCTGATTTCTTTCTACCCTCACCACCGGGTGATTCTGTGCCACCAGAGCCCTTTCCTCCCTTGGATTCCAAATTCCCAATGGACCATTTCCCAGCCCAGCCCCCTGCCTTTCCACCTCCTGTCCCACCCCATCATGCCCATTCAGTGGACCGTAGCGTCCAAACAGAGATAGTGTCTCTAAATACCCTTTCCCAAGATGTCAGCCCCTTACCGGAGTTGTGGGAGCAGTGTCCATATCCTACCACCTCGGAAGAGGGCCATTTACAGCAAACCCCCATCCAGTTCTTCTGGGGTCTCCAAACTCCAAGTGGGTCCTTCTTCCCTGCTGCCTCCCCAGAGCAGGAATCCCCAGGAGTTCCCCATCCACTTCCTCCATCCTTGCCTGAGAACCCGCCTCAACTCCTGCCTCAAACCCAGCCCCTACCTCTCCCTCATGTCCAGCCCCAGGCCCACCTTCAATCCCCACTCCCAATCCTGCCATCTGGTCCTCTACCTGACATCAAAATCTGTGGAGCTTGTTTCCACAGACCTCAAAATGAGTCTGAGAGTCTGCCATCAACAGAAATGGAACATCTGGAATGCAACGTGTTGCAGAAGATACAGAAACCTGTGTGGGGTTTACCCACTATAGTCCAAAGATCCCAGGAGGACTACTGTTCTTCTGCGTCTAACCCTTGTATTAGCCACAAGGCCACCAAGGCTCATGCTGCAGTTTCTGTCCCTCCTGGGCAGTTTCCTCTGAATGAAGAGCTTCGGAGAAAACTGGAGTCTCATCTTGAAGACAGGCTCATCCTACACCAGAGGGGCCTAACCCGCAGGATCTATGAGTC
>NW_026749606.1:0-1748 GCF_022355385.1 Mustela nigripes
AAAAAAAATTATTATTTCTTTCCAAATTAGATTTAATGGGATTCTATTTTTCATTCATGAATTCATTTTACATTTTATATTTTATTGATTTTTCTAAGCTTTGGCCAATATTCACTGCATTTTTGAATAGCTTTTATCTATTATTGTAAATCATTTTTCTGCTACATTTGTTTAGTCATGGTTATCCATTTCTTCTTCCAAGTTTTTCAGATGTGTGATATCAATTTCCAAATAAATTATTTAAAATGTTTATTTTTTATACTAAACTTCTATGAAAAACATTGATATATGTATTATGGAATATTGTTCCCCTTTCAACTTAGTTTTTAAAATGTGAATGTGCCTTGGCAAATATATATTGTTTCTTTTTATGTTTATGTAGATTCTTCATAATTTTCCCAAGTTCATTGGCTTATGGTTTATATTTTTTTAATAATTTTCCTACTGCCAATTAATAGATTTTTTCCATTACATTGTCTAAGTGACTATTGCCATTATAAGTAAAAAGCATCTGGAAATCTATATCCCTGTCCATTTTCCTCTAATCACTCATTATTTTCAGGATCTAGTTGGATTTTCTTACAGGTTCCAGGTGGACAAGCTTTTGAACTGGTGCTAATTATTATTTCTGTTTCTGGCTTCCTGCATTTACCAGCTTAGGGATCATTTTTAACAATGATGATGAAATGAGGCATCATATTTTTATTCTCAGCTTCATTAATAATGATATTAGTGTAACATGTCCTACAAGATAATAATAGATACATGTAAAATAATTTCATTGACCAAAAAAGTGGTGGAAAGTGTAAATAAAACACAGTGGCAACCAACTAGTCATTTCAAGTTGAGCTATTTTTTTCCCCCTTTATCTCCCTGTCTCTTTAATTTCCTGTAGCACATTCCTCCAAAGTATTTTAAGGTGTTTTATATGCACATACATAGAGATCATCATGGAGTGTAAATCTAATAATTCCTTGCCAGTTTCAAATATTTTCAGTATTGTTCATTCCTATGTCAGTTGTCTATTAACTTTTTCTCCACACTGTACTTAATTGCAAGGAAATATTTAATTTTAATATAAATTAATTAATCACTTTAATAAATATTTTTACCTTATGGATTAATCTTTGATGCTTATTTCTTAATTTTTTTCACTTTTAGAATTTTATTTATTGAGATATAGAGAGAGAGATAGAGAGAGAGAGAACAAGCGCAAGCAGGGGAAGCTGCAGAGGGAGAGGGAAAAGAAGAAGCATATTCCCCACCAAGCAGGGAGTCAACCTCAGTCTCAGGGCCTTGGGATCCTGATCTGAGGTGAAGGCAGAGGCTTAGCTGACTGAGCCACTGAGTCTAATTGTTATCTTTGATATTTAAGGAAATACTTCATTATCTCTAATTGATCCCCTATGTCACAAATACAGTTTTCTCTATGGTGCTATTAATTTTATGGTCTTAAAGTTAGACTCTTTTTCTAGAAGCATTTTTAATCAGTCTCTTAGGTCTATAATTTAGTTTTTATACATTTCATTTAGTATTTTATTTTATCTTCATCATCTCTGAGTATTCCTGACCACTACTCATTGGTCAAATCTTCTTATTAATCTATTCCAAAAATTTGTTTGTTTCTATAATATTTTGTTATGACTGCTGTCATTCTTAGGTTTTGCCTTTATATTCTTTTTGTTTTGTTTTATTGTTTTATGCTTTGGTGTTTTTGTTGTATTGTTTTGTTTTTCTTTTGAATTAAT
>NW_026749607.1:0-1747 GCF_022355385.1 Mustela nigripes
GCACTGAAAATAGTTGGGGAGCGTAAATACCTCTGTTTAGGAATACTTGGGGATCTGTTAAAGGAAAACTTAAGTGATTTGAGATTACTTTATCTAATTTCAATATGGTAGTTGAATTTTTTCAGTTAATGTGATTTCATAAAAAAATTTGATTCAGCATGAGAGACTATGGACTCTGAAAAACAATCTGAGGGGTTTGAAGTGGCGGGGGTGTCGGAGGTTGTGTTACCAGGTGGTGGGTATTATAGAGGGCATCGATTGCATGGAGCACTGGGTGTGGTGAAAAAATAATGAATACTGTTTCTCTGGAGATAAATAAATAAATAAATTAGAATTTGATTCAGAAAAGAATTTTTAAAATTTTAAAGATTTTATTTATTTTATTTATTATTTGAGATAGAAAAGCAGGCTCCTCACTGAGCAGGGAGCCCATTGTGGGGGGACTCAATCCCAGGACCCTGAGATCATGACCTGAGCCAAAGGCAGACACTTAACTGACTGAGCCACCCAGGCGCCCCAAGAATTCAAAATTATTTAAAAACTGATTATCCAGTTTTGAACTGGTTTTTAATCTCCCAGTAAATTGATTCAAGTATGAATGTGAATTGATGCATAAAGCAGTTGATTAAAATATACAAGTAAAAGTCACCTATTAACTCTCTGACATTAATTTTAATAATTAATTTAAAATGTTATGTAAAGAAAGTTAATCATTATGTTAAAATTACAGAATGATTGCTTTATAAGTGGGAATGTTTTATTTGTGCCATCTTTTATAATTATAGTTTGTAATTAAACATGCAGTGTTTTCTGCCCTTAAACTAAAACAACTGTTGACTTTAACAACTTTTAATTTAGCATATTTTAATAGCTTTCTAATGTTAATTTTCTAAAACCTTACTATGAAATGGATCACATAAAATTATGGAAAATTAACCTTTTCAGTTAGGTATTTTGGAAATTAAACTACTCAAACTGCTTTATTGTATCATGATGCAAAAATTCAAGTGCATTTGTTCCAGTTTTTAGTTATCCATTCTAATGATGTGGCAATTTAGTTAAAATGTCTGTTGTGGGTCAGGGAATTTTTATTTATTCATTCATTTATTTATTTATTTATTTATTTTTAGGGATTTTATTTATTTATTTGATAGAGAGAGGCACATTGAGAGAGGAAACACAGGCAGGGGATGTGGGAGGGGGAGAAGCAGGCTTCGCGCAGAGCAGGGAGCCTGCTGCAGAGCTCATTCTGGGACCCTGGATTCATGACCTAAGCCACCCAGGCACCCCAGTGAAATTATTTTTAATTTCTACATTGAGTATTTCATAGAAAATAGTTTTCTTAAGGGGGCCTTGGTGACTCAGTCATTGAGCATCTGCTTTGGCTCAGGTCATGATCCCAGGGCCCTGGGATCGGGCCCCACATTGGGCACCCTGCTTGGCGGGAAGGGAAGCCTGCTTCTCCCTCTCCCACTCCCCCTGCTTCTGTTCCCTCTTTTGCTGTGTCTCTCTCTCTCTGTCAAATAAATAAATAAAATCTTTAAAAATGATAATAATAGAATAATTTTCTCAATTTTTTGTTGGCCATTGTAAAAATACTAAGTTAAATTCTTTTTTCTTTTTCAGTCTTAGGAAAAATATGCTCAAAGGGAAGAGACTTAATATTTTTTACCTTAAGACAGTTACCGAAGAGGCACCTAAAACAGGTTTGTTAAGAACATGATTTCTCAGGTGTAGAAACATTCCA
>NW_026749608.1:0-1747 GCF_022355385.1 Mustela nigripes
TCAGACCCGTAGACTCATGACCCCAGAGGTAAAAAGGAACGAACAGGCCCCTAGGCACCTATCGGATCCATTGCTTTGGTTTCCAGGCATCTCGCCTCAGAGGCCTGGATTTCAATAACAGCATATGGCTGTTTCTTGACTCACCCATCAGAACAAATCTCATCTACACATGGGAAACTTGCACGATGGAGCTGTGTGAAAGCCTCTCTTTAGGAGAACCCTTCAGGGCCCCAGGGCCACCGCTTCATTCCAAGGTCTCAACAGACACAAATTCATATTAGGACACATCCACAGGAGAGTCCATTTCAACTCAGCCTCCTCGGTTGCTCCCCCAGATCCAGCAGATCTAACCTGTCTTCTTGCTTCGAGACAATGTGAAGGCGAGGTGGGCTACCCAGCCATCCATCCTTAGAACCCTGTTCGGGATCATTGTCCTGGAGACAACCAACAGGTCTCAATTGTCCTGCAGAAGAATCTTTGCAGGTGGGAGCTTCTCACAACTCCGATCGTGTGAAACCCCCTTGGCCTCGTGATTCACCCCTCCTTCAAGAAGGGGCCATCAGGGACAGAATGTCCAACCTGAGCAATCGTCTGATCCTCGCCCTGACTTCAGATGCACGAGATCTCGATTCAGGTCTGTAGATTGTGCCTGCCATATCCTCACCCAGAAACCTAGGCCTAGCTTAGGTTCTCAGACTTCCGTCCTCAGACTACTGGCCCACAAGCCCTCCAGTTTGGCAATCTAGAACTACAATGCAGCACTCTGCCTGGCCTCCAGAAGAAAAACATTGCCCTCTGGGGCTACCAGGAAACCCCAAATGAGGATCAACCTGCACGCCATTCGGCTGTTCCCCAAATATATAGGCTGACCTGGGCACTAATGCCCTTTCTGACACAGCCTGAGCCTGGACCTCCTGGCCCCACCCAGAAAGCTGGCTGCACACTGAGCACATCGGACCCGCCTTGGCCTTTGATCGTCATCTCTTCTCAACCTCGGTTTTCAGGCTTCAGAACCTAGAACTTATCTCCAATCCCGGCCCGGATTTGAAAATGATGCAGAAATCAGAACTCTTTCCCCATGGCAAGAAACCTTGTGGTTGGCAAGTTGTCTAAGGTTCAGTGTAGTTGAAACCAGTGTGGCCCATGAGGCCCTGCCCATGCTTGTGGGCCACATTGGTCACAAACACACATTGTGACCCCTCAGCCTGAGCCCAGTCCTCAGGTAAGGCCTCTCAGTGGCTGTATGGAGAGACAGCATATTGGGCTTGCCTGCCTCTAGGCCCCAATTTTAAACCGTAGTTCAGGTTGTCCCTTCACTTCCCCTGGCCTCTGCTTTGGAATTCCTCTTTCGGTGGGACACCTGAGGTAACAAACCTGAAAGAAGTCCTCCCATCCCACAGATTGACGAAAAACAATTGGGATCGGGCCAAATCCACAGAGAGCAAGATTTGTCCATGGCCCATGAGGCCTCCCCAACATTCCACGGCCATGGCTGATACAAAATCCAGAGACAAAAGCCTGAGCACGCGCCTCAGACTCGCTCATTCTTCATATCTTGAAGTGTTCTTCAGAAAAGAACCTTCGGCACTCTAAGGCACCCAAAATATATAGTCTAACCTGGCAACTAAAGCACTGTCTGAAAACCTGAGCCCGGACCTCGTGACCAACACCCAGACAGCTGACCGCACACTGAGCACATCAGACCCGCCATGGCCTTAGGTCATCATCTCTTCCCTACCTCAGTTTT
>NW_026749609.1:0-1747 GCF_022355385.1 Mustela nigripes
TTGAACACTTATCTTTTCACATATTTCTTATTCTTAGTACTTAAAATTACCCTTATGATTGATCAGTAAATGGATTTTACTGACAATGCATTTATTTACATAAATAAATAATGCTGTTTTTATATATAAAAACAATTGAATATGTGTATGTGTTCAATGAAATTTTTTTTCAAATTAACACCTTAATTCTACCACATTGGTTACAAATAGATACAGACTTCATAGATTCATCAAATATTTTATTCTCAAATTTATATCTCCTTTGTGAAGTAAATGAAACTGTATATATTAAATATAATCCTATCCCATGTAACAGTTACTAGTGCATCCCAGGACATACATAGATCAGGTACTACTCAAGGCATCACGGATAACTGGATTTAACTTTCTATCCTAGGAGTCTTCTGTATATTTCTGTGGCTTTTATACTACAATCAGGAGGAAGAATTCTTTTGCTAAAAGCTTCCAAATCACTATGTGAGTAGATTATTTGTAGACTAGTGATATAATATTATAGTTTAATATGTAAAGCATGATAAAATAAAATGCTATTGCCATATTGTTCAGTAAAGCATTCATTTAGTTATCAAGCATTCATTTGCTTTTTTTTAAGATTTTAATTATTTATTTGACAGACAGAGATCACAAGTAGACAGAGAGGCAGGCAGAGAGAAAGGAAGGGAAGCAGTGTCCCTGATGAGCAGAGAGCCTGATGTGGGGCTCTATCCCAGGACTCTGGGATCATGACCTGAGCAGAAGGCAGAGGCTTTAACGCACTGAGCCACCCAAGAGCCCCAAGCATTCATTTTCTTTATACAGAAGAGATAGAACAATATTATATAGTAGAAAATACAGTAAATAATCTAGAAACCTTGATCATTTTGTTTTGGCAATTTTAGAACATAAAATTAGCTAAAGCTCAAGTGCAAGTTATATTTGTATCATATGAGGAAAAGTTAATTAAAAGTTTGTTTATTACCATAGTTTAACACTTCAACGAAATGATAACGAGTCAAAAATTAATGAATATATGAAGTATACAATAAAAACAATAATCTTGAGTGTATGTGACTCACTGTAGGTATTGAAAGGCTAGAAGTCAAAGGGAAACTATCTATAGGGTTTGTTCAGTTCCATGCTCATCAGATTAATAGGCTTTCTCATATTGCTTCCTTCACCACATTAATTTGTCTAATGAAGTTTTCAAGAGTTAAAGACAGTGATAGGTTCGTGGCTGCAGAGAAGGTACAGAATCTAAGATAGTTTAGCAGTGCTTATTATTTAAGAGAAAGACAGTATGGGAGGTGAGGGGTGGAAGGAAAGGGATAAGAAGAGAGAATCTTAAGCAACCTCCTTGCCCAGCACAGAGCCTATAGGGGCTTGATCTCATTGCCCTGAGATAACAACCTGAGCTGAAATCAAGAGTCAGATGTTTATCTAATTGAGTCACCCAAGTGCACCATTTTTTTCCTGTATATTTTCATCTCTTTCTGTAACTGAGTTTCCCTTCAAAATCAGGACTTGCATACACAACCTAAATAATTATTTTGGGATTTGATCACGTGGAAGAGGAGAGAATCAGAAGAGCTAAGTGGTCCAGGAGAAACATATATGAGTTCAGACTGAGTGGATTATGATTGTGGACAACTGAGCATCAATCCTAATGCACAGAATACATCTCAGAATTATTTTCCTGAAACAAGAAAGAATCTGTTTAACCCACTGGCTTCTGCATCCTATCCACAGT
>NW_026749610.1:0-1747 GCF_022355385.1 Mustela nigripes
AAATAGGCCCTGTGTGTCTTAGCAGCTAATGGGATATATTTTGATATATCAGCAGGGAGTCTACTTGAGACTTTCTCCCTCTGCCCATCCCCCTGTTTGCTTTCTCTCTCTCTCTCCAATAAGTAAATCTTAAAAAATAATTACAATGTAAAGAAATAAACAAAATTCAAGGCAAATCACTACATAGAGAAAATAACTATTGGTTTTTGGATATTTACAAATAATTTCTTTGTAAGTATATGTCTACAAACAAATTGAAATTGCAGGTTCAATTTAGTACCCAGAATTTTCACTGTGCATTATATTCACCATGCACTATATTATCATGGGTTTAAGAATGGTCCATAAATTTAATTATAACTTATGGCTAGTTTCAGTCTATGATATACTATTATTTGGGAGTGTGCTCTTTCTCCCTGGCTTCATGTTCTTTGCAGGGGAAACTCTACTATGATAATTCTCACTTAATGCTCCTACATATTCATGAATTTGAGAGAAAAAATAGGCCCTGTGTGTCTTAGCAACTAATGAGATATATTTTGATATTTACATGCTTACACATATTATGTGTTATAGTCTTCTCTTTTACATGCTGTAAAAGGTTTAACCCCTTTTCTGCAGAGATCTGAAAATGTGACACAGTGACTGAGTAGATGAATTCATCTAATATGAATTTCTTGCAGGTCTAAGACCTATTGATTTTCACTTGACTGCCTCCTTTTTCATCTGTCAATTGGTTAAAAATTCTGGTACTGAAGAGAATACATTGGGGCTGGTGGCTCAGTGGGTTAAAGCCTCTGCCTTCAGTTCAGGTCATGATCTCAGGATCCTGGGATCGAGCTCCACATCGGGACATAATATAACGACAGATAGTTTATATGGGAGCCCTTTGGGTATTCTGGTGGATGAATGTTTTTAAATTAGTTTTTCACGGACATTGGGAGTTAGAGATGAGAAGGGAGGTGGGGCAAATTGGAAGAGGAGCTAAACCATGAGAGACTATGGACACTGAAAAACAATCTGAGGGTTTTGAAGGGGCGGGGGTTTGGGAGGTTGGGGTACCAGGTGGTGGGTATTATAGAGGGCACTGCGCATGGAGCACTGGGTGTGGTGCAAAAAGAATGAATACTGTTATGCTGAAAATAAATAAAAAATAAATTTAAAAATATTAGTTTTTCGTAAACTACAATAAAAAAAGAAAAGCGCTCCCATTTATAGCATACACTTTATGGTTCACAAAGCACGTGGCAACAATAAAAATAATGATGGGTTACCGTTACAATTCATAGAAAAGGAGGTACAGGGAAATTGAATGAAAGGGAATAACAAAGTAGGTTCATAAGTCAATCATCCTTGTAAAAAAATTAACCTGAAAGTGCATTTCTGCCACCTCTCTCCTGTGTGATATGATAAAGAATGACCATGATACATGAATTATAATTCGGGGTTTTGAAAAGCATAATAGCTTTATGCCAACACTTGAGCTTTTATTGATTTATTTATTTATTGCTAACAAGATAGCTCGATTTGATATGCGGTTCCTGACAACCAACCTCAGAAATAATTCCATCTTCATGAGAAGTCAGAAAGAACCACAAACCAAACCTCAAAATAGATTCAAAGTGAAAATACACTTTAAAAAATTTCCCTTCCTGGGGCACTGGAGTGGCTCAGTGAGTTAAAGCCTCTGCGTTTGGCTCAGGTCATGATCCTAGGGTCCTGGGATTGAGCCCCATGTCTGGCTCTC
>NW_026749611.1:0-1747 GCF_022355385.1 Mustela nigripes
TGCTGTCTCTCCATTCTGCCACTGAGAGGCCTTACCTGAGGACTGGGCTCAGGCTGAGTGTCACAATCTGTGTTTGTGACCAATGTGCCCGCAAGCATGGGCGGGACCTCATGGGCCACACTGGTTTCAAATACACTGAACCTTGGACAACATGCCAACCTCAAGTTTCTTGCCATGGGGAAAGAATTCTGATTTCTGCATCATTTTCAAACCCGGGCCGTGATTGGAGATAAGGTATAGGCTCTGAAGCCTGAAAACTGAGGGATGGAAGTGATGATGACCTAAGGCCATGGCTGGTCTGATGTGCTCAGTGTGCAGTCAGCTGTCTGGGTGTTGCTCAGGAGGTCCCGGCTCAGGTTGTGTCAGACAATGCATTACTGCCCAGGTTAGCCTATATTATTTGGGTACATTCGAGTGCTGTGTAGGTTTATTCTCATTTAATGTGGACAACAAGCCAACCACAAGGTTCTTGCCATTGGGAAGGAGTTCTGATTTCTGTATCATTTTCAAACCGGGGCAGTGATTGGAGATAAGGTCTAGGATCTGAATCCTGAAAACCGAGGTTGGGAAGAGATAACGACCTAAGGCCAATGCTGGTCCTATATGCTCAGTGAGCGGCAAGCTGTCTGGGAGGGGCCAGGAGGTCCAGGCTCAGGCTCTGTCAGAAAGGGCATTATTGCCCAGGTTAGCCTATATATTTTGGGTACAGCCAGGTGGCGTGCAGGTTGATCTTCATTTGGGGTTTCTGGGTAGCCCCATAGGGCAATGTTTTTCTTCTGGAGGGCAAGCAGAGTGCTGCATTGTAATTCTGGATTGCCAAACTGGAGGGCTTGTGGGCCATTAGTCTGAGGACGGAAGTCTGAGGACACAAGCTAGGCTTAGGTTTCTGGGTGAGGACATGGCAGGCACAATATACAGACCTGAATTGAGATCTCATGCATCTGAAGTCAGGGTTTGGATCAGACTATTTCTCAGGTTGGACCTTATGTCCATGATGTCCCCTTCATGAAAGGGCGGGTAATACGAGGCCATGGGGGTTTCTCACGATGGGAGTTGTGAAAAGATCCCAACTGCAAAGATTCTTCTGCAGGACAATTGATACCTGTTGGTTGGCTCCAGGCCAATGATTCTGAGCAGGGTTCTAAGGATGGATGGCGGGGTAGCCCACCTCGCATTCCAATTGTCTCCTAGCAACAAGACAAGTTAGATCTGCTGGATCTCGCGGAGCAACCGAATATGCTGATTTGAATTGGACTCTCCCGTGCATGTGTCCTAATATGATTTTGTGTCCATGGAGACCTTGGAATGAAGCGGTGGCACTGGGGCCATAAAGGGTTCTCCTAAACAGAGGCTTTGACACACCTCCCACGTGCAGGTTTCCCATGTGTAGATGAGTTTTGTTCTGATGGGTGAGTCATGAAACAGCCATATGCTGGTATTGAAATCCAGGCCTCTGAGGAGAGATGCCTGGAAACCAAAGGAATGGATCCGATTAGGGCCTAAGGGCCTGTTCGTTCCTTTTTACCTCTGGGGATATCAGTCTACGAGTCTGAGTGCAGGTAGGTTCTCAGATGGGCTCAGATTGCTCCTCTTGCCCTGGGAAGCCACCCCTATTGGGATGGCCTCAGGGACTTTGGAGGTTTATTCTATTAGTAAGGTTGTTGTCATTTGAATGGGCACACAAAATTCCCTTGGAGAGGGCAAGTACAGTCCTCAGGTTGGATCCAGGGGCCTGAGCCTGTAGGGT
>NW_026749612.1:0-1747 GCF_022355385.1 Mustela nigripes
TCTTTAGGGTAAATACCCAGTAGTGCAGTTGCTGGGTCATAGGGCAGTTCTATTTTCAACATTTTGAGGAACCTCCATGCTGTTTTCCAGAGTGGCTGCACCAGCTTGCATTCCCACCAACAGTGTAGGAGGGTTCCCCTTTCTCCACATCCTCGCCAGCATCTGTCATTTCCTGACTTGTTGATTTTAGCCATTCTGACTGGTGTGAGGTGATATCGCATTGTGGTTTTGATTTGTATTTCCCTGATGCCGAGTGATATGGAGCACTTTTTTATAATGTAATTTAATTTTGTATCTGTGATATTCAGAATTGAATACACAAATCTATGGATTAAAAAAAAAAAGTAAAAACCTACCCTGGGAGAGTTTAGTTTGCTTCCCAATATCCTACAAAGCTAGATTTGCTGAAGTTATTAATTTAACACAGATCTGTGTGACTTCTCAACCTAGGATCTTTCGCAGCCATCAGGGATAGGAAAAGAGTGCACAGAATAGGACTTCAGAACTTGAATGACTGAATAAATTGTTGGTTGTTTCATTTTAAAACTTTCTATAATTCATGTGTTCTGTGTGTATGTGTGTGCTATACAGATTATTATTCTTTACCAAGAAATTAAGAAAATTTACTCCGCCTACTCTGAATACACTAAATCTGCTAGCAGTTGTTCATTTTCCATCACCCAGGGTTTTAATATAGTCTCTCTTTGTGCTTTAATTTTTCTTATCTACTTTGAGGTAATTTTGTTTTCTTAAACTTAACATAATAATATCTTGTTAGAAATTGATTTGATAAATACATCTAATCACCACATCTGATCTACATCAATTATTTTGTCCTTATTAATGTGATCATTATACTTAAAACTTATGCCTTATGATTTAAAATTAATTGGATACAACTTGTTATATATGCTCTAGATTCAGCACTGTTGTCATACATTGGTATTAGGTCTAATGCATAAGTGTATTAGTGCCTAAGTTACTAACTTTTCTTTAGAACCCATATCTTAGATACCCTATTGATAACAAGGTGTAAACAAGGCCAAAATAATAGTTAATAATACCCATAGGATAATATTGTACTCCCTTTGCTTAATTTAGATATGAGCAAGAAGCTTCAGTAAAATAAGAGTGAGACAAAGACATTTTGCAGAATGATTTCTGTGCATCTCGTAATTTAAAAATTACCTATCTCAATTCTTTCTAGCCCACCTGGATTATTCAACCCAATAAATGTTTAGTAATCAGAACTAAAGGAACAGGGAAGAAAAGAAAAACAGAAAGGGGAGTTACTGTTTCTTGGATGTAGGGCATTAAATAAAAAGATAGTAACACATTTGGTGATCCCCCAATCTTAAAACTGTAGCTCTGATATCACACACACACACACACACACCCAAAATCTCTGGATTTTCCTTAGGTTGGATAGGGTTTTAGTTGAGAAGTCTCAAGGCATAATCTGAGTAGCTAAGGTTAGCATTGCAACACCCTCGTTCCACCTGGGGCTTTTCTTATCAGGTAATAAGTTGTTGCTACATGGCATATTGAGAGGAGGGTGGAATGCCATGATACTGAGTGTTGGAGGTAACAGTTGCAGACCAGTGGGAGCCAGTGTTTATCTTTTTTTTGTTGTTGTTATTATAATTCACTTTTATTTTTTTTAATATAATTTTTTTATTTTTTATAAACATATATTTTTATCCCCAGGGGTACAGGTCTGTGAATCACCAGGTTTACACACTTCACA
>NW_026749613.1:0-1747 GCF_022355385.1 Mustela nigripes
GGGGTACCAGCTGGTGGGTATTATGGAGGGCACGGATTGCATGGAGCACTGGGTGTGGTGAAAAAATAATGAATACTGTTATGCTGAAAATAAATAAATTTAATTTTTTAAAAATGGTGTTAGTCCTGTAAGGGCCTATTTAGCCAGAGCAGCCCCACCTTGGTTGAACAGCCATTTTGTTGTTTATGCAGTAAAACTTAAACTGACCCTGCCCCCCACAGGGAAACTTACTTAAAAGCAAGTCCGGGAAACCAGTCCCAGGTAACAAAGCCCAAATACAAGGGTGGGTCAGGTCAGGTAGAGATAACAGCCTGAATGTAGGGATGAGTCTGGTCAGGTGGAGACATCCAATCAGTAAACCACTCATACTGTCTTCCTAGCTACCAAGGAGTGTGGGCCCCGCCTTCTGGGCACCAATTCTGACCAAGGTGATAAGCTAGTTCAAATAGCTACTATGGGGTGAATTGTAATTCAATTGGCCACCCGTGTGTGACCTAGCATGACTGTGCAGCTTTCTCTGTGTGTTACAATTTCATTGGCTACCTGTGTGTGGCCAGGCCCAACCACATGGCCTTTGCCCTTAAAAGCTAGTCTGTGAAGCAGAGAGAGGTCACCCTCTCTGTAAGAGGTGTGGCCCCGAACGTTTGGTTTGATTCTTGGTGCTTGGCGTGAAATAAAGCTTTGCTTGACCTTCACTTTGTATCAGTCTCGCTCCTTTAATCACGGACCCATTACTGGGGGACCCAACAGTCCTATATAGTACAGCCGAAGCATCTTAAAGAAAGAACTATTTTGAGGCACCTGGGTGGCTCAGTGAGTTAAGCCTCTGCCTTCTGCTCAGGTCATGATCTCAGGGTCCTGTGATTAAACCCTGCATAGGGCTCTCTGCTCAGCAGGGAGCCTGCTTCCCCCTCACCCTCTGCCTGCCCCTCTGCCTGCCTCTCTGCCTATTTGTGATCTCTCTCTGTCAAATAAATAAATAAAATCTTTTTTTGTTTTAAAGGACTATTTCAAGGGGAGGAGAAAATGAACCAGAAAACTCAAGGAAATCACATTAAGTCTGACTTTCAGAAATGGAGTGATCTTTAAAAAAAGACATGTTATGGGCGCCTGGGTGGCTCAGTGGGTTAAACCGCTGCCTTCGGCTAGGGTCATGATCTCAGGGTCCTGGGATCAAGTCCCACATCGGGCTCTCTGCTCATCAGGGAGCCTGCTTCCCTCTCTCTCTCTCTCTCTGCCTGCCTCTCCATCTACTTGTGATTTCTCTCTGTCAAATAAATAAATAAAATCTTTAAAAAAAAAAAAAAGACATGTTAGACCCAGAACCACCAAAAATTGTGTCAAAGGAGCCACTGCCCCCTAAAAGGTCCTGAATGTGTGCTTTCTTTGTTTCTCTTCCTCTATTCACAAATTAACAAGATCTCCTTGCAACTCTGATCAGCAAGGCCATCTACGCGACAAATCCACAGTAGACACTAGCATGGCATTTAACACTAAATATCTTTCCTAATAATTTTTTTTATACTTAAATAGATAATAGTAGCTGCCATGCTAAAAATGTAACCACTGTATACCAGGCATTGCATTAAGTGCTTAAGGAACATTATTTCAGATGATCAGCACAATCCCATTTAATTCTAAATCATCTGATTATTGATTGCCTCATTTAAAATTCAATTGCAGGGGGGAGGAGGAGTCAAGATGGCGGAGAAGTAGCAGGCTGAGACTACTTCAGCTAGCAGGAGAT
>NW_026749614.1:0-1747 GCF_022355385.1 Mustela nigripes
ATAAGTGACTCTTAATCTCACAAAACAAACTGAGGGTTGCTGGGGGGAGGGGGTTTGGGAGAAGGGGGTGGGATTATGGACATTGGGGAGGGTATGTGCTTTGGTGAGTGCTGTGAAGCGTGTAAACCTGGTGATTCACAGACCTGTACCCCTGGGGATAAAAGTATATGCTTATAAAAAATAAAAAATTAAAAAAAATAAAAAGACTTGAAGAAAACAAAACAAAAAAACACAACTAAAAAACTTAACATGCAAAAACAAGAAGTGGAAGAGAAAGAAGGAGAGGAAGAAAAGAGAGTATGATTAGCCAGTTAAAGCAAAGAGAATAATACACTAGATTCTAGGTGTATTTTGATCTGTTAGGAGAAACTGCACCCCAAACTTATAAAGAACAAGAAACTTAAATATTTACAAAAACAAAATTAAATATAATGGAAGGATAGAAAGTTAAGTACAAAAATGAAAGTTAAGATTAAAGAAGTGTGGATAAAATAAATTGGTTGACAAGAAGAAAGAGACCAAATAATTAAAACTGAAAGACAAAACTGTGAATGGATAAAGAAGTTGTGGTCCATAATATACAATGGAATATACTCAGCCATCAGAAAGGATGAATACTCAACTTTTGCATCAGTGTGGATGGGACTGGAGGAGATTATGCTGAATGAACTAGTCAAGCAGAGAAAGTCAATTATCATATGGTTTCACTTACTTGTGGAACATAAGGAATAACGTGGAAGACATCAGCAGAGGAAAGGAAAAGTGAATTGGGGGAAATCAGAGAGGGAGCTGAACCATGAAAGACTGAGAAACAAACAGGGATTTAGAGGGGAGGGCGTGGGGGGGGATGCATCAGTCTGGTGGTAGGTATTAAGGAGGGCGTGTATTGCACGGAGCACTGGCTGTTGTACATAAACAATAGATCTTGGAACACTGCCTCAAAAACTAATGATATATTTGATGGTGACTAACAACACAATTAAAAATATTTTTATTTTTAAAGCCAAGGACAAAATCGTGGGGAAAAAAACCCCATGAATTCTATATGCTATATTCCCCTAGCACTGGGGTTTGGGCATTCTCAGTGATCAGTAAACTTGGCGGTGTGTTCTTGCTGATCCTCTGGGTAAGGAGCCTGTTGCCTTGATTCTGTGGCATTTTTGCCCCAGGGCAGAATTGCACTGCACCTGCCTAGGTGTCAAGCTCAGTAATCTACTCCAGTTTGCTCCAGCTTTTGTTCCCTGAAGGTTCTCTGTGCCTCCTTAGAGGAGGAGAATGAAAAAGGCAGCCTTGCGATGTCCAGGCCGGGATCCAAGAGTCTGAGGCCCCATTCCTCAGTGCACCCTAAGGGAAAAGCAGTGAATCATTCCTGGCTCCCTGGTCTCTGTCTGCTCTGTGTGCTAACCCAGCCTATGCATTTGTATCTCAGGGCGGAACCCTGTTCGAGTCTCCAAACCCTAGAGACTCCTGCAGGGCACACCCAAGCCGCTCCTTCTGGGAGGAGAGGGGATCTTGCCTGTGTGCTGTTGTTGGGTCCCTGCTGGCACTGTGTGCTGTTGCTGGGTCCCATGGCTTCTGGCAGCCTGGAGCTGAGAGTCCACACTGGGACTTGATGATTCCAGCAAGAGTCCCCGCTTCAATGCCTGGGAGGTCTGCCACACTCAGCAACCCTGTTATTTCTGTGACCTTGGGCATCTCGAGATGACACTGTCCCACCTAGGATTCTGCCCTGCTTCACCACCTGGGT
>NW_026749615.1:0-1746 GCF_022355385.1 Mustela nigripes
AGCCTGGGTGGCTCAGTGGGTTAAGCCGCTGCCTTCGGCTCAGGTCATGATCTCAGGGTCCTGGGATCGAGTCCCGCATTGGGCTCTCTGCTCAGCAGGGAGCCTGCTTCCTCCTCTCTCTCTCTCTCTGCCTGCCTCTCTGCTTACTTGTGATTTCTCTCTGTCAAATAAATAAATAAAATCTTTAAAAAAAAAAAAAAGTGAAAAACAGAACTACTCTACGATCCAGTATTTTCAGTAATGAGTATTCACTAAAAAATACAAAAACACAAATTCAAAAGGATACATGCACTCCCTATGTTTACTGCAGGGTTATTTACAATGGTCGAATTATGGAAGCAGCCCATTTGTCGCTGAATGAAAGGATAAGACAGAATCTTTTATTCAATCATTAAAAAGAAAAAAAATCTTGTCATTTGAAACAACATGGATGGATCTAGAGGTTATAATGTTAAGCAATATGTCAGTCAGAGGAAGACAAATACCGTACTGTTTCACTCATACATAAAATTTAAGAAACAAAACATGAAAAATGGGGAAAAAAGGGACAAACATAAAAAGAGACTTTTAATTTTAAAGAACAAACTAATGGTTGCCAGAAGGCAATGGGTCAGTGGGGATGGGTGAAACAGATGATGGGAATTAGGAGTATACTTATTTTGATTAGCACTAACATATATTGTGAATCACAATACTATGCCTCTGAAATTAACATTAATACTGTTAATTGCAGTTAACTACTGCAATTAAAATTCTTTAAAAAAAATTGGGGCACCTGGTTGGCTCAGTGGGTTAAAGCCTCTGCCTTTGGCTCAGGTCATGATCCCAGGATTCAGGGATCGAGCCCCTCATCGGGCTCTCTGCTCAGAAGGAAGCCTGCTTCCCCCTTCTCTCTCTGCCTGCCTCTCTGCATATTTGTGATCTCTGTCAAATAAATAAATTTTTAAAAATAAATAAATAAATAAATAAAATTTTAAAAAGATTAAGTACTGGGGGACATCTGGATGGCTTAGTCAGTTAAGTCCAACTCCTGATTTCAGGTGAAGTTATGATCTCAGAATCCTGAGATGAAGACCCGAACCCAACTCCACACTCAGGGCACAGAGTCTGCTTGAGATTCTCTCTCTCCCCCAATCCACTTGCCCCTCCCCCATCTCGCTCACTTGATCTCTAAAGTGAGTAAAATCTTAAAAAAAATAAAATTAAGGACTGGCTATACAAGCTACAGTAGGGGTGAACTTTGAAAACATGTTAAGTGAAAAGACCAGTTCAAACTAGGCAAATACGTAACAGCAAATTAATTGTTTCCTTAGAGAAAGGGTTATGAAGGGATTAGGGAAGAGAATACAGGATTTTGTTTTCATATGATGAACATATTCTAAAATTGACAATGGTGATGGTTATACAACTTTATTAATTAAAAAACATGAGACACCTCACTGGCTCAATCAGCAGAACACACAACTCCTGATTTGCAAGTTGTATATTCAAGTCCCACAATGGGTGAAGAAATTACTTAACAAATCTTTTTAAGGAAAAACAAAACACTGAATTTTAACCTTCAAAAGGATATAGTCGACTGACTATATATATGACTACTTTTGCAATACGCATCCAAAAGAAAAATTAGTCAACAAATTTAAATGAAATTTCTTAGAATAGGGGCACCTGGGTGGCTCAGAGGGTTAAAAGCCTCTGACTTCAGCTCAGGTCATGATCCCAGGGTCCTGGAATCGAGCCCCGCAT
>NW_026749616.1:0-1746 GCF_022355385.1 Mustela nigripes
AAAAGTTCTACAAAGCCAAGTATTTCATTTACCAGTGTAGTCTGAAGAAATATCTGCCATATAATAGGTTCAGTAGACAATTGGTAAATTTCAGAAAAAATTAATGTTGAGAGTATACTGAATTTCATAAGTCATTTCAATATTTTTTTCCAAACAATAAACTATGTAAAACATACCTTGAATTTACTTTCAAAATATTATATTGCATATAATGGACAATATACATAAGCCTTAAAGAAACAATCATATAAATAACCATTTCATAGCTACTTAAAAATTGCATATTACCACACTCCAAGATCCTCTCTGGATGCTCAAAAATAACACTTCAAAGGAAATACATTTTTAAAAATAACAGAATTTTGGGCAAATAATTTAATAAAATAAAAGTTTCATTCATCTATGTAGATCATAAAAATGTTTTTAATAAGCATGAAATTATAACTCTGAAGTGTGCTAAAATGAAACCAACTGCTAAGGGTGAGAGAACAAAAATAAACATCATTTTTCCAAATAAGAGGAATATATTACCTTTAAATCAAAGCATGTGGATTTATTCAAACTGGCAATAAAGGAATATGGACACAGAATCCATAGAATGTCATATTTTAGATATCTAAAAGACTTCAAAGTGAAGAGTATACATATTTTAAATGTTACATAATGACAAGATGACAGGTTGTGACAAATAGCATTTTAAAAGCTCTACTCATAATGGAACGGAAGGTGTCATTTCCCTATAATTTTATATATGTCATTAATTTACTGTATCTGGATACAACATATTACAAAACAGATGTTCATCAAAGACTAAATCATTTTTAATGGAACATAATGATTTGAACCTACATCTATTATTCATTTTTTTCGATCTAACATTTATAGTCTCGCTAAACATTTTATCAGTTGTCGACAAATTAAAAAAAATAAGATAAAAAGACGTGTTTGGAAAAGTAGCTTTTCTTTGAAATTTGAATTTAAATGAAAATATTTGCTGATATATTTAAAACTTTAAATGTAATTTTATATATATCTGACCTATCAGTTGATATAAAATTTTTGGAGAAAATATGACATTTTTTTTAAGATCTTTTAATCTATTTATTTGACAGATCACAAGTAGGCAGAGAGGCAGGCAAAGAGAGAGAGAGGAGGAAGCAGGCCCTCCGCAGAGCAGAGAGACCGATGTGGGGCTCGATCCCAGGACCCCGGGACCATGACCCGAGCCGAAGGCAGAGGCCTCAACCCACTGAGCCACCCAGGCGCCCCGAAAATATGACATATTTTTGAACTTGGTTGAAAGTATTAATAAAGAGCAACTGTTTGTATTATATGTATTGTGGTATCTTAGTTAATAAACATGAATAACTGGTATAAAATATGTTTTTTAAAAATTTTTATTTATTTCCTTGACAGAGATCACAGGAAGGCAGAGAGGCAGGCAGAGAGTGAGGAATGGAAGCAGGCTCCCTGCTGAGAAGAGAGCCCACTATTGGACTCAATCCCAGGAACCTGGAATCATAACCTGAGCTGAAGGCAGAGATTTCAACCCACTGAGCCACCCAGGCGCTCTAAAAATATGTTCTTTTTTTTATGTAGAATTATAGTTCTTGCCAAAATATGGAACTAGCTTGAACTGAATGCCTCCTTCAAAGTCAGCTCTGGAGAAATTATGCAAGTGTAATATGGAACTATTTCAGATATGAACCAAAAACAAAAAAATGATGATAAATTCCTTAAAAGACT
>NW_026749617.1:0-1746 GCF_022355385.1 Mustela nigripes
TTTAGTGTCCTCTAGTGCTTTAAAAGCATTGTGAAATAAGGGGATTTTATGCATATGGAAGAAAAAATACCACCAGAAATATCCTTTTGAACTAATAACAGACTCATATGTTTTAAAGTTCAGTTCAGCGCTCTGGAGGGACATGTGTGACAGAAGTGCTGCCTCTGGGCCTGACATCTGGGTCCGACAGTCTTGCTCCCCAGGCAGGAAATTCCAAACTTGGTTTGTCTGTTACAGAGGGTGCCCTTTCTTGTGGGAGACTCAGGACAATCCCTCCCTCTCCTCCCCATTCCCCTTCTTTCTCACTTCCTCCTCCTGCTCTTCCATTCCTTTCCCCTTTCCCTCCTCTCCTCACCTCTTCTGCTTTAGATGGCCTGATGCCTCTTCACAAGCTCCTAAAACCATTACGGGCTCCTAAAACTGCACGTTCGGAGATGGACCAGAAAGCAAAAGGTATGGGAAAAGTGAAAGCCACTGAGAAAGGCACCAAGGGGTCGACTGACATCTGTCTTTGCCGCACAAATATCACCATTTACCAAGAGAATAAGAGGAGGAGAGTTTTTCCCTTCCTCCTCCGTGTGCCACTGAAAATTGCTTCCTAGGATTCACCTCTATTTTTCCCTGTAGATTCTGCCTTTGGAAGATTTGTAAGCGATCGGATGCACGTAAAGTGTTTAATGTAGTTCCTGACACACAGTGAGCACTGGACGGGTGTTCACATCTGGATGATGATGGTGGTGGCGGCATTGATGAGGATGATGGCAAACACCTAGTGGGAGAGGCAGACAAATGACAGCCTCATTGCTGTAGACTGGGTTTACTTTGAGCAGTGGAGTTCAAGGTCAAAACTTGGGCTTGTCCAGTCTGAAAGATAGGACAAGTTTTAGAGACTGTAAAGACTTTGGGCTTGTTTAGTCAGCCAGCACGACATCTGGGGATATCGCTAATGAGAGCAAGTATCCTACATGCCAGGGGTTTGGGTCCCCTGTTACCCTTGGGCTCACTGCAGAACTCAACTCTTCTAGACCACCTCCCTCCGCAAATTTGTTTAGCTCCTTGAGGACACCTTCTTTCTGTTCCTTTCTGTTCCCGTTCCTGTATTGGTTTTCTCTATCTCTCTCTCTCCCTTTTAAAATTTTATTTATTTGACACAGAGAGAGAGATCACAAGTAAGCAAAGTGGCAGGCAGGGATAGAGGGGGTAGCAGGCTCCCTGCTGAGCAGAGAGCCCAATGTGGGGCTCTAGGACCCTGATATCATGAGGTGAGCCAAAGGCAGAGGCTTAACCCACTGAGTCACCCAGGTAACCCCCCCTTTTTTTATTCCTGTTAAAAATAATAGGTGCCCTTAAAAAAAAAAATTAAAGCAGAGGTACCTGGGTGGCTCAGTTGGTTAAGTGCCTGAGTCTTGATTTCGGCTGGGGTTGTGATTGTGATCCCAGGGCTGTAATCTTGAGCCCAGCATGGGGCTCTGCACTGGGGATGGAGCCTGCTTGGGATTCTCTCTGCCTTTCTCCCTCTGGCCCTCCCCCTTCTAAAAATAAATAAGTTAAAATTTAAAAAAAATCAGGCAGATTCCTCTTCTCACACAGACCACACCAAATCCATTTCCTGAAAGTGACTACCATTCCAGGTTTGTATAAATGTATATCTTTCCATACCTTTTCCTGGGCATCTATGGACACATCTGTGTGTGTGTGCACACACACGACACATGCTGTGTTTTGTTTTCTTTACCAGTCAGATCT
>NW_026749618.1:0-1746 GCF_022355385.1 Mustela nigripes
TTTAGGAGAACCCTTCAGGGCACCAGAGCCACCGCTTCATTCCAAGGTCTCCATAGACACAAAATCATATTAGGACACATCCACGGGAGAGTCCATTTCAACTCAGCCTCCTTGGTTGCTCCCCCAGATCCAGCAGATCTAACCTGTCTTGGTGCTTGGAGACAATTTGAATGCGAGGTGGGCTACCCAGCCATCCCTCCTTAGAACCCTGCTCGGAATCGTTGTCCTGGAGCCAACCAACAGGTCTCAAATGTCCTGAAGAAGAATCTTTGCACTTTGTAGATTCTCAGAACTCCCATCGTGGGAAAACCCCAATGGCCTCGTGATCCACCCCCACTTCAAAAAGGGGCCATCAGGGATAGAATGTCCAACCTGAGCGATCGTCAGATCCTCGCCCTGACTTCAGATGCACGAGATCTCGATTCAGGCCTGTAGATTGTGCCTGCCATATCCTCACCCAGAAACCTAGGCCTAGCTTGGGTTCTCAGACTTCCGTCCTCAGTCTACTGGCCAACAAGCCCTCCAGTTTGGCAATCCAGAACTACAATGCAGCACTCTGCCTGCACTACAGACGAAAAACATTGCCCTCTGGGGCTACCCAGAAACCCCAAATGAGGATCAACCTGCACACCATTCGGCTGTACCAAAATATATAGGCTGACCTGGGCACTAATGCCCTTTCTGACACAGCCTGAGCCTGGACCTCCTGGCCCCACCCAGACAGCTGGCCGCAAACTGAGCACATCGGACCCACCATGTCCTTAGGTTGTCCTCTCTTCTCAACGTCGGTTTTCAGGCTTCAGAACCTAGATCTTATCTACAATCACGGCAGGGGTTTGAAAACAATGCAGAAATCAGAACTCTTTCCCCATGGCAAGAAACCTTGTGGTTGGCATATTGTCCAAGGTTCAGTGTAGTTGAAACCAGTGTGGCCCATGAGGCCCCGCCCATGATTGCGGGCCACATTGGTCACAAACACACTTTGTGATCCTCAGCCTGAGCCCAGGCCTCAGGTAAGGCCTCTCAGTGGCTGGATGGAGTGACAGCATATTGGGCTTGCCATGCCCCTATGCCGCAAGTTTTAAACATAGTTCGGGTTGTCCCTTTACTCTCCTCCAGGGCTCTGCTTTGGAATTCCTCTTTTGGTGGGACACCTGAGGTAACAAACCTGAAAGGAGGCCTCCCTTCCCACAGATTGACGAAAAACAATTGGGATCGGGCCAAATCCACAGAGAGCAAGATTCGTCCATGGCCCATGAGGCCTCCCCAACATTCCACGGCCATCTCTGATACAAAATCCAGAGACAATAGCCTGACCAAGCGCCTCAGACTCGCTCATTCATTATATCCTGAAGAGTTCCTCAGATCAGAACTTACATGGCACTCGAAGGCACCCAAAATATATAGTCTAACCTGGGCACTATTGCACTGTCTGACAACCTGAGCCAGGACCTCGTGAACAACAAAAACCCAGACAGCTGACCGCACACTGAGCACATCAGACCTGCCATGGCCTTAGGTCATCATCTATTCCCTACCTAAGTTTTCAGGCTTCAGAACCTAGTCCTTATCTCCAATCACGGCCCGGGTTGAAAATGATGCAGAAATCAGAACTCTTTCCACATGGCAAGAAACCTTGTGGTTGGCATGTTGTCCAACGTTCAGTGTAGGAGAAACCAGCATTCACCCTGAGGCCACACCCAATCTTGAGTGCGACGAGGGCATAAACACGCATATTCACCCTCA
>NW_026749619.1:0-1746 GCF_022355385.1 Mustela nigripes
CACAGAAACAGGAGAAGGGGGAAACAGAAGAAACAAAGTGCTGCCAGGAGGCAGAGAAAGGATTCCCGGTTTTGGAGCTCATAAGCCCCAACAGAGGAGCAGACGCCATGCTTTCCCACCAGCAAGGGGGGAGGGGTTAAGCAGTCCAAGTCGGCCAGAGAACACAGGGAAACTTCCCCGAAACAAAGAGAGTTTCGGCAGCTGCTTGCGAATATTCCTTATGGTCTCTGTCTCGAGTTAGACTAACCCCAGTTGGCTCCAGTTATAGCCATTAACACGGGAAGTGAGTGAGGGAGAAGCCCCCACATCTATTAAGAGAAACAGGAATAACGCCAGAGTCCCCTTCGCTAGGGATGGCCCAGCAACCTGGGTTTACTAGAAGAAGGCTTATTTACGTAATTACCATCCAATATGTCAGGAGAAAGTTTACTAGCTGACTCATTTGGGCAAACACATTCCGCAAAAGCCCCTTACTTGGGGTCCTGGTGCAGAGCAATGAAGGCCTAGGTATGAGCGGTGAAGGTATCTTAGGTCCATTTGCCCTGCTTCCTGCAGAGGAGATCTAACTGATAGATCCCACTGAGGCCATGCAGTGTTACAGGAGCTCAGTCCTTTCCTAAGTTTTGCAATCCAAATTATTTCCAGTGCGTTAAAAGGCACCCCAAGGTAGAGTCCTTGGGAACTGAGGAAGCCTACTGAGGCCATGCTTCCAGAAAAGTAATGAAGGTCCATTACCAAATCCCCCCTGACTCCTGGGTAGCGTCCCACGCAGGATATGTCAGAGGTTCCTGTGTGTCAAAAGCGACCAGAGGCGTCCCTCAAGATATCGCTATTGATCACCATCCTGCCTTCCCTGGGAAGACATTCCTGCCATAAAAGGCCCTGGAGGGGTGCCGGCGTCCCTCCACTTCCCCATTGCATCCTAGGCTGCAGATGGGTGCCTGGTGGATGGACCAAAATGCTGTGCCATGCTATCGTATGTCCTGAAGACTGCATACTGTTTTGTCATATTAACCCATGGAAATACTAGAAAAGTTTGGCAAGGGGAAATTACCCAATTTCATAGCTTTAAATGGTTTGCAGACGACACTGACGAGAAACAGTAAAGACTGAAATCCATCATGGTCTAAGCGACATTCCAGCACATGTGGCCCTTGCAGCCAACTTCCCTAGGAAACGGTCCCCGGTTGCGTTTTCAATCGGGTACTGGTTTCGGCCGGCTCCCAGTGGAGGTCTCGCGGCCAGAAGTGGCTAGACCAGGCATGTGGAGGGGATCACATTAGATCAATCAGGAGGAAACCTCACACGGGCGTCTTGAGATTGGCAGCTGTCCTGGTGACTTAGGTGGCTGTCCCGTGCCCAAGAGAGACAACTTTCTATAAGAACAGGAACAAAGAGAGGCCATCAAGTTTCTGGGTCTTATTGCCATTCTGGGCAGGGTACTAGCTTACAGCCAAAAGGCAGATGTTCTCCGCCCCGTAGAGTAGCCACGGGCTAGAGGATTACAGCCTGAGCAATTGACATGCAAGTGTTCCAATAAGACCATACTCCTTGAAAAGCCCTGGAATGAGCGTACAGGAAAAGGAGAGAAAGTACTCACCAATTTTGCACCGAAGCTCAGAGTCCAAATGTAAAGACTCATGAATCTCCTGCCTGGCTCGCCAAAAATGATGAAGTCCCAGAGCCTAAGTCAGGTTCGGTGGGGTGAGGTTCGGAGCTGATGACTAAAGAAAGAATTCTTAAGAC
>NW_026749620.1:0-603 GCF_022355385.1 Mustela nigripes
TCATAAGAGGAGTTCTTCCTAAAGGTAGACCTAACTTTATCTATCACGGATAGTGTGCTTAAGTCAAAATCAATATATAACTAATGGAAGAGAATTCAAATACTCTCTTGTATACTTATGACCATGAAGGTATGAAAACGGAAAGAAATCACTTACGAATGGGAAACACAGCCAGACACTAATAGGTGGAAAACACAAAACACTCGCGAACTAGCAAGGAATCAAAAAAAGAACATCCAAAGGAAAATCATAAAGTGCCATGAGCAAAGGAAAGTCCAGAAAATTATGAGATGATGCCAAAATATTTTATGGGGAAACAATAAGGGGTTAAATGCGTGCATTTCCAAAAATTAAAAACCCAGAAAAAAAGCAACCTAACTGGACGCCAGAAGGAAAAAATAGAAAATACGAAATCCAAAGTTAACACAAAAATTGAAATAATACATATGATTATCTAATTAAAGGAAATACAAGCAAACCAATAGGAAAAAAAACTCAGGGGAACTCACACGTCAGTTTTGAAAACATTAACAAACTGGAGGAGCCGTTACCTGGATAAAACAGGGAGACAAGCACACAGCTGAAAGTATGAAACCACATGAC
>NW_026749620.1:703-1746 GCF_022355385.1 Mustela nigripes
AATAATACATATGATTATCTAATTAAAGGAAATACAAGCAAACCAATGGGAAAAAAAAATCAGGGAAACTCACACGTCAGTTTTGAAAACATTAACAAACTGGAGGAGCCGTTACCTGGATAAAACAGGGAGACAAGCACACAGCTGAAAGTATGAAACCACATGACAACTTATAGAAAGGAAAAAAATAAGCTAAAAGACCCTTCCACACAATTATGCTAGTTAATCCAAGAACTGAGAGGAAAGGATAAATTCCAAAACACATATCTGCTCCTAAGATTAGGTCAGGAAATCTACAAAATCTGAGCTCTCTACTATTGGCTAAAGAGTTTGAGCTCTAATCAAATACCTGCCAACAAACAGAAGGCCAGCTCCAAATCCATTTCCTGGGCAACTCTTCTAGACATGTAGTGCAAGCAATGTCATTTTTTCTCATTGATTCTGGAAATGGAAGAGGTGGGTAGACTCTACTTTAGAAGGATAAAGACCTTGTGCAGATAAGGACATTTTAGGAAACAAATTCCATGCCATTCCCATAATTAAAAATAATAAAAATATAATTCTTTCCTTTTCTTTCTGTGTCTTCATCTGGTTTGAAATTGTTTTTCTTTGAATTGTTTTGTTCTATTGAGGTAGCCAGCCTATCATCCATCATCCGTTTTAGACAAAGTATCCACAGATGCTTTAGTTCCATATACGACCTAGTGCTTCTCCTAATATATGCCACCACTCCTGAACACCCATTAAGCAGTTTCTTCCTTCCCTGCATGTCTCTCTTTTCTGTATCCCTGAGCTTGGTTTTCAAGTCCTGAGTCACTCCTGGATTTCCTCCTTCTCTGAATTCTTCTACTTCAGTTTCCCTTATTTTATTAAGGATTATGGTATTCGTCCTGGGGCACATATGAGGGACGACATATGATATTTCCCTTGGTCTGCTTGCCTTTTTCATTTTGCATTACCCAGTCATGGGACATTCATGTCAATGCAAGGACCAGAGGTTCATCCTCCCTGATGCTTGAGGAATATTCTGTTACCAAGATGGA
>NW_026749621.1:0-1746 GCF_022355385.1 Mustela nigripes
AACTGTCCAAAAAGCCCTTGCCTAAACACCCTACAGGTTCAGGCCCCTGGAGCCAACCTGAGGACTGTACTTGCCCTCTCCAAGGGAATTCTGTGTGCCCATTCCAATGGCCACAACCCAACTAATAGGATAAACTTACAAAGTCCCTGAGGCCATCCCAATAGTGGTGGCTTCCCAGGAAAAACAGGAGTAATCTGAGCCCATCCGAGAACCTACCTGCACTCAGACTCGTAGACTGATGTTCCTAGAGGTAAAAAGGAACGAACAGGTAGGTCCCTAGGCACTAATCGGATCCCTTGCTTTGTTTTCCAGGCATCTCTCCTCAGAGGTCTGGATTTCAATACCAGCATATGGCTGTTTCTTGACTCACACATCAGTACAAATCTCATCTACACATGGGAAACTTGCACGTGGGAGCTGGGACAATGCCTCTGTTTAGGAGAACCCTTCAGGGCCCCAGTGCCACCGCTTCATTCCAAGGTCTCCATAGACACAAAAACACATTAGGACCCATCCACAGGAGAGTCCATTTCAACTGAGCGTATTCGGTTGCTCTGCGAGATCCAGCAGATCTAACTTGTCTTGTTGCTAGGAGACAATTGGAATGCGAGGTGGCCTACCCCGCCATCATTCCTTAAAACCCTGCTCGGAATCGTTGGCCTGGAGCCAACCAACAGGTCTCTTTGTCCTGCAGAAAAATCTTTGAAGTTGGGAGTTTCTCACAACTCCCATCGTGGGAAAACCCCCATGGCCTCGTGATCCACCCCCCCTTCATGAAGGGGCCCTCAGGGACATAAGGTCCAACCTGAGTGATCGTCTGATCCTCACCCTGACTTCAGATGCACGAGATCTCGGTTTAGGTCTGTAGATTGTGCCTGCCATGTCCTCACCAGTAACGTAAGCCTAGCTTGTGTCTTCAGACTACCATCCTCAGACTAATGGCCCACAAGACCTCCAGTTTGGCAATCCAGAATTATAATGCAGCACTCTGCCTGCCCTCCAGAAGAAAAACATTGCCTTCTGGGGCTACCCAGAAACCCCAAATGAAGATCAACCAGCACGCCACTTACTGTACCCAAAATATATAGGCTGACCTGGGCAATAATGTCCTTTCTGACAGAGGCTGAGCCTAGACCTCCTGGCTCACCCATACAGCTAGCCGCTCACTGAGCACATCGGATCGTTATCTCTTCCCAGCCTCGGTTTTCAGGATTTAGAACCTAGACCTAATCTCCAATCACTGCCCATGTTTGAAAATGTTGCAGAAATCAGAACACCTTCCCGATGGCAAGAAAACTTGTGGTAGGCTTGTTGCATAATGTTCACTGTAGTGGAAACCTGTGTGTCCGATGAGGCACCACCATTGCTCGCGGGCCACATAGGTGGCAAACACACATTGTGACCCTAAGCCTTAGCCCAGTCCTCAGGTAAGGCCTCTCAGTGGCTGGATGAAGAGACAGCATATTGGGCTTGCCATGCCCCTAGGCCCCAATTTTTAACCATAGTTCAGGTTGTCCCTTCACTCTTCCCCAGGGCTCTGCTTTGGAATTCTTCTTTTGGTGGGTCACCTTAGGTAACAACCCTGAAAGGAGTACTCCATCCAACAGATTGACGAAAAACAATTGGGATCGGGCCAAATGCACAGAGAGCAAGTTTCGTCCATGGCCCATTGGCCTCCTCGACATTCCACGGCCATCGCTGATACAAAATACAGAGACAAAAGCCTGAGCAAGCGCCTCAGACTCG
>NW_026749622.1:0-1746 GCF_022355385.1 Mustela nigripes
TCTGTCCAACAAGAAGATTTAACAATTTTAAATATCTATGCCCCCAAAGTGGGAGCAGCCAACTACATGAACCAATTAATAACAAAATCAAAGAAACACCTCGACAATAATACAATAATAGTAGGGGACTTTTAACACTCCCCTCACAGAAATGGACAGATCATCCAAACAAAAGATCAACAAGGAAATAAAGGCCTTAAATGACACACTGGACCAGATGGACATCACAGATATATTCAGAGCATTTCATCCCAAAGCAACAGAATACACATTCTTCTCTAGTGCACATGGAACATTCTCCAGAACAGATCACATCCTCGGTCCTAAATCAGGACTCAGCCGGTATCAAAAGATTGGGATCATTCCCTGCATATTTTCAGAGCACAATGCTCTGAAGCTAGAACTCAACCACAAAAGGAAGTTTGGAGAGAACCCAAATACATGGAGACTAAACTGCATCCTTCTAAAGAATGAATGGGAGAACCGGGAAATTAAAGAAGAATTGAAAAAATCATGGAAACAAATGGTAATGAAAATACAACGGTTCAAAAATCTGTGGGACACAACAAAGGCAGTCCTGAGAGGAAAATATATAGCGGTACAAGCCTTTCTCAAGAAACAAGAAAGGTCTCCGGTACACAATCTAACCCTACACCTAAAGGAGCTGGAGAAAGAACAAGAAAGAAACCCTAAGCCCAGCAGGAGAAGAGAAATCATAAAGATTAGAGCAGAAATCAATGAAATAGAAACCAAAAAACAATAGAACAAATCAACGAAACTAGGAGCTGGTTCTTTGAAAGAATTAATAAAATTGATAAACCCCTGGCCAGACTTATCAAAAAGAAAAGAGAAAGGACCCAAATAAATAAAATCATGAATGAAAGAGGAGAGATCACAACTAACACCAAAGATATACAAACTTATAAGAACATACTATGAGCAACTCTACGCCAACAAATTTGACAATCTGGAAGAAATGGATGCATTCCTAGAAACATATAAACTACCACAACTGAACCAGGAAGAAATAGAAAGCCTGAACAGACCCATAACCAGTAAGGAGATTGAAACAGTCATTTAAAATCTCCAAACAAACAAAAGCCCAGGGCCAGACGGCTTCCCGGGGAAATTCTACCAAACATTTAAAGAAGAACTAATTCCTATTCTCCTGAAACTGTTCCGAAAAACAGAAATGAAAGGAAAACTTCCAAACTCATATTATGAGGCCAGCATCACCTTGATCCCAAAACGAGACAAGGATCCCATCAAAAAGGGAGCTAAAGACCAATATCCTTGATGAACACAGATGCGAAAATTCTCACCAAAATACTAGCCAATTGGATTCAACAGTACATTAAAAGGATTATTCACCACGACAAAGTGGGATTTATTCCAGGGCTGCAAGGTTGGGTCAACATCTGCAAATCAGTCAATGTGATACAACACATCAATAAAAGAAAGAACCAGAACCATATGATACTCTCAATAGATACTGAAAAAGCATTTGACAAAGTGCAGCATCCCTTCCTGATCAAAACTCTTTAAAGTATAGGGATAGAGGGCACATACCTCAATATCATCAAAGCCATCTATGAAAAACCCACTGCAAATATCATTCTCAATGGAGAAAAACTGAAAGCTTTTCCGCTAAGGTCAAGAACACGGCAGGGATGTCCATTATCAACACTGCTATTCAACATAGTACTAGAAGTCCTAGTCTCAGCAATCAGACAACAAAAGGAAATT
>NW_026749623.1:0-1746 GCF_022355385.1 Mustela nigripes
GAAACCTTTCTGATCTATTGTTTATCAGAACACTGAAGCCTGGGTGATTGTGCCGTATTTTAACAGACGAGTGCGTCAAATGTATGGGTGAAGATGTTGCAATGGTGGTGTTAGAGTAATTAATATTTGGAAGGTAATGAATATTTTGAGTTTAAAGATGTCAAAGGTCAAAGACGGGAGGAATGACTAAGATCGGATGTTGACCCCCTCAAATTACAGGGGTATTGAAGCGAAACTGAGTCACCACCTGACCCCAGGAATGAAGCTCAAGGCACAGCCGGCTGTGGAGCACGGAAGCAGCAGCAGCCACAGCAGCCACGGGAATCGTGACCCTCGGGCCCTGCGCCTACCTGGAATTTCCGCAGCGCCTGGTTCAGAACCACCGGGGCGGACAGCTCCCCGCCGCTGCGGGCGCCAACTACGGAAGGGGACCAAGAGCGGCGGGCTTCACTCTCCGTGAGCCGGCTCGGGCGGCGGGAAGACCGGCTGCGTCCCCCCCAACCCCCGACACCCACTCGGTTCCTCCCTTCCCCCTGCGGGGCCGCGCGGGGCCTGCGGGTGGCCGTCCCGGGCCACACGTCCCGCAGGCGAGGAAGCCACCGGCCGCCCTCCCCCTTGCCACCGCCGCCGCCGCCTCTGCTCTCCTGGACCCGCTGGGCGAGGGGTGTGGGGCGTGCCCCCCGCGGGCCCCGCCCCGGCCTGCTCCCCATTGGCCGGCGGGCCGGAGGGGCGAAGAGGCGGGGTCCGTCTCTGGCAGCTCGCGCCCGGGAAGGTAGGCCAGGAAGCGCCGGGTGCCGCCGGAGGGTGCGCGGGGACGCAGCGGGCGCCGAGGAGACGCAGCGTCGGCGGTAGCGGCGACAGGAGCGGCGGCGGTAGCGGCGGCGCATGGACCCGGCGCAGCCCCTGCCTCCCGCCTGCGCTCTCTGCGTACCTCCGCGGCCTGCAGCCTGAGGCGCCCGAGCTCCGAGGGCGCTTCCTCGGGCGCTGGGCCCGAGACGGCCAAGACTTCGGGCCGGCCGGGCGCGGGGCGGCGGGCGCTGTGCTGAGGGCTGCGCTGGTGGGGGGCGGCGGGCGGCGGCGCGGGCCGGGCCGGGCGCTTGCGGCTGGGAGGCGCTGTGGGGGATGGGCGCGCGGGCGAGGGCCCGGGCTATGGCCTAGGTCGGCGGGAGCGCGCGGAGGAGGGCGCCGGCGCTGCTCCAGGCGGCCCGCGCGCGCTACGAGAGCCTGCACATCTCGGACGACGTGTTCGGCGAGTCCGGCCGGGACAGCGGCGGGTACCCCTTCTACAGCACGTCCGCCGCCTCGCGCTCCTCCTCCGCCGCCTCCTCAGACGACGAACACGAGCGCCCCGGCCCCCCGCTGCCTCCCGACGCCCCCGAAGCGCAGGAGTCCGCGAGGACGAGGCCAGCGCGGGTTGGAGTGCCACGCTGCGGGACCGCCCGCCCCCGCGCTTCGTGGACACTGGCGGTAAGGCGCGGCCCGCGGGGGCGGGGGCGGCCTGGGGAGGCGTGAGCGCGGGGCTGGGAGAACTCCAGACGCTCCGCGGGCCGGCTGCTTGAGGGCGGCTTTTCGGTCAGCACACAGATGGGGCCCTGGCAGCGGGGATTTGCGAGAATCAATCTGGTTTCCTGGTGGTGGTTGGTGGGGGCCGCTCTGACTTCCCCGCGGATGGAGAGGATGAGGCGGAGGCCCAGGTGGTACCCTGCCGCTGGCAAGGACCCAAGGGGGGGGGCCTTCCCTCCCTTG
>NW_026749624.1:0-1746 GCF_022355385.1 Mustela nigripes
CCAACCCCAGAGCTAACTAACCCAAGGTCATTGTAAGGGCACAGTTGGGATTCTAACCTGGCTCTGCTTGACTGGACAAACTACTTCCTATTCTGTCACTCGTTTAAGATACAGAAGATAATTGGTCTTAAGGAAAACTGAAGGTTTAATCTTGTTTGGGGAACTGATAGTTTCAGGGTAACAAAGTGGATTATGTAGCTAAAACTGGAAGTCTAATTGTTATTCCCTTCTCTAGGTGATGAGTTACTGATGGTGAATCCTCATTAGAAAAGCAGGCAGACAACACAAGGGATGGAAAGTATAAGATGAGAAAAAACAAAGTAGCACAGAAACTGGCCATGGGTGTGTGCCTTCATTCATTCAACAAGTAATAATACTCTGTGCCAAGAACATTAACCAACAGAGTCCATGCCCTCTGATAGCTTGGTTTAGTAAATAACTCCACACATAACATTAGTAGACAATGTATAAATGTTGGATGGAATGAAGAGACCATGAGGATTGATTAGTGAGCTCTGAACCAAGAAGGGAGGAGTGGAAATCTATCCCAGGCCTCACCTGTTCTGATCACTCAGCCCTTCCATAGCTCAGCTGGGGAGGAGTGTGAACATGCTTCCTGACACTAGGGTTCCTTGTTGGACTTGAGCCCCGTGGTATTGGATGTGCCCGCTAAGGACTGGAACACTCCTTCCTCACTCAGCCCTGCACATGCTAAAGACTCCTTTCCTGTCACTGTGTGGTCATTTCTCCTTTCAGGGGAGCAACTCTAAGGACTGCCTTTGTCCCATGACCATAGGTATGTATGTGCAAGGATGGTTATGGCCCACTAGACAGCCGGTGCATGCTGAATAGTCAGTGTCCATGCAGTATCCACACCCCCATCCTTCACCCTGTTGCCCCCAACACCCCATACCTCCACCTTGGTTTACTAGTCCTTCATGGAAAAGGGATATGGAGAATTAGGAATGGAAGGAAACAGGGTTTGTTTTTTAAGAAGGCAGTTTGGTCCTTGAAACCTTTAAGCAAAGAGACCCCAAATCAGGATGTGATGTGACCTATTGAAAAGCAGACAACTATGAGAAATACAGTGACTCAGAACAGCTTGAACTTCAGGGATGTCCTATTTGTTTTCCAGCTTACCACTCTGGCTCTTCCTCTGTCTCTCAACAGCAGCTTTTTATTTTCATCCTCCAATGGTGGCTTTCTTTTAATGTCTACTTTTAGAAACCCAGAGCTAGAGTTCAAGAGTACCGGGTGGTCATTGGAATCTGTGTTGTCTTCTATGGTGGTAGTTAAAACTCCTTTCAGGTAAGGTGGCTCGAAATCCCTGTTTGCCTGAGACTGGCCCTAGTAATTGGCAATAGTAATTGGTCTTCTGGCCTAGTAATTGGCAATACCCCATTTCAGTCTGAGCAGAGTCCTGATTTAGATGGTAAATCATGGATTCAGACTTATTCCCTGTGTTTCCTTCTTTAATAAGCATTGTTTCAAGTGTTTAGCTATCTTCTTATTTCAAGTCTGCAAATTTAGTTCCTTACCATCTTCCTATAGAAAGTCTCCTCCTTGTCCTCTCTCTTCTCCCTTGCCATAGCCACCAGTCATATCAGTATTTCCTTATCCTAGCCCAAAGTAATATGGCTTTCTCCTAACTGCTCTACCTCTCTACTCCATTCTCGTTCTAATGATTTACTAAAATAAGCCTTTGCATGTCTTACTCCCTTGCTCAAAAATCTACTTTGGCTTCCT
>NW_026749625.1:0-1746 GCF_022355385.1 Mustela nigripes
CCTTTGTCACATAATACAGTACCACAAATGTAAGGCATAATTATTTCATAAATATTTTCTCCTCCTCTGGAATTCTAATGTTCTCCTTGGTAAGTGAATTTAGTCTTGGCTGGATTTCTTGTTGATCTTCTGGGGGCGGGTCCTGTTGGTGATTCTGAAGTGTCTTTGCCTTAGGTGGAATTGCACTGCCCCTTACCAGGGGCCATGCTAAGTAATCTACTCGGGTTCACTTCTGCGAGCTCTTGTTCCCTGAACGCTTTCAGTAGAATTATGAGGACAAGAATGAAAATGGCGGCCTCCCAATATCTGGCCCGGAGGAGCCGATATCTCGGGGCCCCACTCCTCAGTTCACCCTCAGAGAAAAGCGCTTAATCATTCCTGTATCCCTGTCCTCCGGCTGTGCTCTGAGCTCACCCAGTCTCTGACCAAGTGTCTCTGTCTCTGGCACATAGCCTTTCCTGGGATCACAATTCAAGGAAACCCTGAGTTGAGAGCTCACTCCTCAGCTCTGTGTCTGTAGTCAGCTTCCCTGCTCTAATACCTGTGAGCTCTGTGACACTCAGACACTCCCAATCCTTCTGTGACCCCGTGGGACCTGACACCACGCTGTCCCCGCATGGGCTTCATGCCAGCTTAGCCTCTGGAGTGATTCCCCTCAGTGGAGCAGAGTTTTAAAAGCTCTGATTTTGTGCTCTATTGCTCCACCACTTGCTGGGAGCCAGACCTTCCCCCCTGCAGTCTATCTTCCCATCTCTTTAGATTCAGTTCTCTGCCAGTCCTACCTTTCAGAAAGTGGTCGATTTTCTGTTCCTAGTATTGCTGTTATTCTTCTCTTCGATCTCCCGTTGGATTTGAGGCTGTTCAGAATGGCTTGATATGCTATTGAGCTGATCTGCTACCTGATGTCGTCTCAGCCTGTTACTTATCTGCCTTCTCCCTCCTTAATGGACAATCTTTGCCTTGAAGCCCTCCACCGACCTGAATGAGTAATTCTCATAAATGAACTGCACTCTGAAGGCCTTGTACTGAATCCTCTTTTCTTCTAGGTTTTCCATGTCCATTGGAACAGTACCCTTTACCAATCACAAGTGTTTCCTCCTCAAAATCCTTTGTGCTTCTAATTCCTTTTTATAATATCCAAACTGCCAGAATATTAATATCTAATTAATTATGGCTAATTTGACTTATAGGTCAAGCTCCACATGCAATCAATTTTCTCTCTTCTTCTTCATTAAAAAAGTAATACTCAATTAAATGTTGGCAGTAAGTGTTTGGTAGTATTGAACAATTTCCTGTTTCAGATTAAATATGGATCCAGAAGTTTTGGTGAGACTCATACTGATGTTTTCTTTATATATTCTGGCTACTGCTAAAGCAATAAGCACAGCATAATCAAAAGTGAGTAAACATTTCACCTTGGGAGTCTCCATAAATAGATGCACCTTAATGCATTTTTGGATGCATTTGACTTGAGAAAGTATTTTTTCATGTCCTGGTGAAGAATTTGAACACCATTTTCAATGTGCCTCATAATATGTCTTTGTTTTCTTAGTCAAAAAATTAAAGGAAATAACATATTGGAAAAGCGTCAGACTCCAGTAATCAAACTATTTGTAATAAGAAGTTCCTTTTTAAGAGCTCCCATCTTTGTAAGAAATTCTGAGCATTAAAATTCATGATAGCTTGATTCTAAAGAAATAGATCCATGTGATTTTAGGAAAAGAATATATTTCTCATAGATACCAC
>NW_026749626.1:0-1746 GCF_022355385.1 Mustela nigripes
ACTGTAGTGATCTGAAGGGGCACGTGCACCCGAATGTTTATAGCAGCAATGTCCACAACAGCCAAACTATGGAAAGAACCTAGATGTCCATCAACAGATGAATCGATAAAGAAGAAGTGGTACACACACACACACACACACACACACACACAGTGGAATACTATGCAGCCATCAAAAGAAATGAAACCTTGCCATTTGTGAGGATGTGGATGGAACTAGAGGGTGTTATGCTTAGCAAAATAAGTCAGTTGGAGAAAGACAACTATCATATGATCTCCCTGCTATGAGGCAGTGGAGATGCAACATGGGGGATTTGGGTGGTAGGAAAAGAATAAATTAAACAAATGGGATCGGGAAGGAGATAAACCATAAGAGACTCTTAATCTCACAAAGCATACTGAGTGTGGCTGGGGGTAGGGGGTGTAGGGAGAGGGTGGTGGGGTTATGGACACTGGGGAAGGTATGTGGTAGGATGAGTGCTGCGAAGTGTGTAAACCTGGTGATTCACAGACCTGTACACCTGGGGCTAATAATACATTATATGTTAATAAAAATAAATAAAAATCAAAACAGAAGAAAAACCTTTCAACTCAGATTTTTGAAGGCAAAAATAAGTAAATTAGAATTATTAAGCCTTAAAAGACAAACTAAATAGCTTTAAGTCTGAAAACAGCTGGTTATAAATATAAAGACTAGTGCTCTAGAGTTCTTACACCACCACTGTCCATCAGATATATAATGTAAGCCACAAGTTTCAGCCACAAATGCAATTTTAAATTTTCTATTAACCATATTTAAGACTAAAAAAGTGAAATTAATTTTAATACTAAATTTTAACTCAGCATATCCAAAATATTATAATTTGGAGAGGAGAAGGTAGTTGGGGGAAATTGGAGGGGGAGAAGAACCATGAGAAACTATGGATTCTGAGAGTTTTGGAGGAGCGGGGTGTGAGAGGTTAGGTGAACCTGGTGGTGGGAAATGGATGGCATGTATTGCATGGAGCATTAGGTGTGATGCATAAACAATGAATTCTGGTACACTGAAAAGAAATTTAAAATATAAATAAAAATTTAAAAAAAGAAAATCCAAAATATTATAATTTCAACACATAATCAATATAAAAATGTTTTAACAAAATGTTTTACATTGATGTTTTTATTGCAAAATCTTTGAAACCTGGCATGTATTTTACATTTATAGCATATCGTGATTCACACTGGTCGATGTCTAACTCACTTTATTTATTTAGGATTTTTATTAGTTTCAGAAGTAGACTTCAGTGATTCATCAGCTCCAAGTATCACCCAGTGCTTATTACATCTAGTGTCCTCCATAATTTCCACCACCCAAATATCTCTTCATACCACTCACCTCCCCTATCCCTATAGCAACCCTTAGTTTGTTTCCTAGAGTTCAGTGTCTCTTATGGTTTGCCTCCCTCTTGATTTTCATCTTATTTTAGTTTTCTTTTCATTCCCCTATTTAGTTAGTTTTAAAAAACAGTGTAACAAACACCTGGGAACCAATCTCTCAAAACAAAAACTAGGACTTTATAAAAACTTACATTCAATCATGCAGTTACTTCTTTTTTTTAATTTATTTTTTATTTTCAGCATAACAGTATTCATTATTTTTGCACCACACCCAGTGCTCCATGCAATCCGTGCCCTCTATAATACCCACCACCTGGTACCCCGACCTCCCATCCCCCGCCCCTTCAAAACCCTCAGATTGTTTTTCAGA
>NW_026749627.1:0-1746 GCF_022355385.1 Mustela nigripes
GCCACCGCCCCATTCCAAGGCCCTCATGGACACAAACACACATTAGACCCATCCTTAGGAAAGTCCATTTCAACTCAGCCACCCCGGTTGCTCCCGCAGAGCCATCAGATCTAAACTGTCTTGTCGCTAGGAGACAATTGGAATGCGAGGCGGGCTTCACAGGCATCCATCCTCGAACGTTGGTCTGGACTCATCCATATGGGATGTCCTGGAGCTGTCCAACAGGTATCAATTGTACCGCAGAAGGAATCCTTGGAGAGGGCATCCCACCACTCCCAACGTGGGAAAACCTCCACGGCCTCGAGATTCGGCTTCCTTTATGAAGGGGCCGTTATGAACAGAAAATCCAAGCTAAGCCAACGTCTGATCCTCGCTCTGACATCAGATGCATGATATATTGCTTCAGATATTCAGGGGGTACATGCCATGCCCTCGCCCTGAAACCCAAGTCTAGCTGTCCCTAGGACCCAATTTTAACCAGATTTCTTGTTGTTCAATAGCCCCTTCCCAGGGCTCTACTCTGGGATCCCTCATTTGGTGGGACCCATGAGTTTGAAAAACAAAACAAAACAAAACAACAACAACAAAAAACGGACTTTTTCCGTCCCACAGAATGACCCCAAACTCTTTGGAATGGGCCAAACCCCCAGGGAGTAAGACTCGTCCATTTCCCATGAAGTCACCCGGAAATTCATGAACATGAATGGCATGATATCCAGAGATAAATACTTGAGCAAGAGCCTCACACTCGCCCTTTTTTCAAATCCCGAAGGGTTCTCTTCATGGTCTGTATATCAGTCCTGCGATAACTATGACCTGAAACATAAGTAGAGTTTCTGTTTTCAGACAACGGTCCAAACAGCCCTGGCCTACACAGCCTACAGGCTTAGGCCCCTGGAGCCAAGCTGAGGCCTGTACTTGCCCTCTCCAAGGGAATTCTGTGTGCCCATTCCAATGGCCACAACGCTACTAATAGGTAAACCTCTAAAGTCCCTGAGGCCATCCCAATAGTGGTGGCTTCCCAGGACAAACAGGAGCAATCTAGCCCATCTGAGAACCTACCTGCACTCAGACTCGTAGACTGATATCCCCAGAGGTAAAAAGGAACGAACAGGCCCCTAGGCCCTAATCGGATCCATTGGTTTGGCTTCCAGGCATCTCTCCTCAGAGCCTTGATTTCAATAACAGCATATGGATATTTCTTGACTCACCCATCAGAACAAATCTCATCTACACATGGGAAACTTGCACGATGGAGCTGTGTTAAAGACTCTCTTTAGGAGAACTCTTCAGGGCCCCAGTGCCACCGCTTCATTCCAAGGTCTCCATAGACTCAAAATCATATTAGGACACATTAACGGGAGAGTCCATTTCAACACAGCCACCTCGGTTGCTCCCCCAGATCCAGCATATCTAACCTGTCTTGTTGCTTGGAGACAATTGGAATGCGTGGTGGGCTACCCAGCCATCCATCCATAGAACCCTGCTCGTAAATGTTGTCCTGGAGCCAACCAACAGGTCTCAATTGTCCTGCAGAAGAATCTTTGCAGTTGGGATCTTCTCACAACTCCCATCGTGGGAAAACCCCCATGGCGACGTGATCCACCCCCCAACTAAGAAGGGGCCATCAGGGACAGAATGTCCAACCTGAGCGATCGTCTGATCCTCGCCCTAACTTCAGATGCATGAGATCTCGATTCAGGTCTGGAGATTGTGCCTGCCATATCCTCACCCAGAATCCTAGGC
>NW_026749628.1:0-1746 GCF_022355385.1 Mustela nigripes
TTCAGCGGACTCTCCATCTTACACCTAGAGATCTCGTTCCCCATTCCAAGGAAACTTCCCTTATTGTCTCCGTAGAACTTCACAAACTCCTAAGGTCTTATCGTCTATGGAGAGCTTTTCTGTTAAACCTTATCGTCCCCGTAGAACTTCACAAACACCCTAACGTCTTATCGTCTACGGGGAACTTCTTATCGTCCCTGAAGTACTTCATAAACACCCTTACGTCCGATCGTCTTCAGGGAACTTCCCTGTCGCTAGACAGGCCTGCCAACTGACAGAAATGGGTGCAGTGCACTTGCACACTTTACCTTATCATTGCTCTTACCTCGACCTTTGTTCTGCGTTTAAAGGTGGGAGGTCCCGGGTGTCGGCACCAGTTGTCGCTCTGGGCCCACAAGAACGACCCGCAGACGAGGTGAGTGGCAAAATTCTTTTATTACTAATGCTAATGTACTAATGCTAATGGCGGCCGCGCCGCACCAAGCACTTACAGCAGTATATATGCACGCGCGTACGCCCCCCTTCCTGCCCAATCAGAATGCCGTGCATGCATTGTCCTCGTGCGCTCTTATGTAACCGAGCAGGATTCTTTTGTTCTCTAGCAGTGATCATGCATATATCTCTTGGCTCCTAGTGCTGTTCACACGCCAATCACGAGCGCGCCCACATTCTCCTCAACCAATCATCCTCATTTCCTCAATCCACGGGCACATCCATCTACGTGACTCCTTGCATCTGCTGGATGGCTCTCCACAACAACGGACTTCTTCCATCCCACAGAATGACCCCAAACTCTTTGGACGGGTCCAAACCCCAGAGAGTAAGACTCGTCCATTTCCCATGAAGTCACCCGGAAATTTCACGACCAAGAGTCACACGATATCCAGAGACAAAAACTTAAGCACGAGCCTACACTCACCCTTTTTTCATATCCCGAAGATTTCTCCTCATGGTCTGTAGATCAGTCCTGCCATACCTATGACCCGAAACATAAGCCGAGTTTGCGTTTTCAGACAACTGCCCAAACAGCACTGGCCTACACACCCTACAGGCTCAGGCCCCTGGAGCCAAACCTGACGACTGTGTTTGCCATCTCCAAGGGAATTGTAAGTGCCAATTCCAATGGCCACAACCCTACTAATAGGATAAACCTCCAAAGTCCCTGAGGCCATCCCAATATTTGTGGCTTCACAGGACAAACAGGGGCAATCTGGGCACATCTGACCACCTACCTGCACTCAGACCCGTAGACTGATGTCCCCAGTGGTAAAAAGGAACGAACAGGCCCCTAGGCACCGATCGGATCCATTCCTTGGTTTCCAGGCATCTCTCCTCAAAGGCCTGAATTTCAATAACAGCATATGGCTGTTTCTTGACTCACCCATCAGAACATCTCATCTACACATGGGAAACTTGCACGATGGAGCTGTTTGAAAGCCTCTCTTTAGGAAAACCCTTCAGGGCCCCAGTGCCACCGCTTCATTAAAAGGTCTCCATAGACACAAAATCATATTAGGACACATCCACGGGAGAGTCCCTTTCAACTCAACCTCCTTGGTTGCTCCCCCAGATCCAGCAGATCTAACCTGTCTTGTTGCTTGGAGACAATTGAAATGCGAGGTGGGCTACCCAGCCATCCATCCTTAGAACCCTGCTCGGAATCGTTGTCCTGGAGCCAACCAACAGGTCTCAATTGTCCTGCAGAAGAATCTTTGCAGTTGGGAGCTTCTCAGACCTCCCATCGTG
>NW_026749629.1:0-1745 GCF_022355385.1 Mustela nigripes
GCTGGCAGCTCCATCTGTGCTGGGTAGGGACAGCCAAGCATGTGGGCAGGGCCAGGGACCCAGGAGACTAGACAAACCCCTTGTTATCCTCTCTCCTGGGGCCTGTCCTGAGCTGAACTTCCTAAACTGTGTCTCCCTAGGACTCTCAAATGTTTCCTCAACTCCTTCTGGCCCAAGACAGCTGATTGTCAGTGCTCTACAAACCACCACTTTATTATTGTGTAAATTTCTTGTAAACAGGAACCTTCTAGTACTGCTTAAATAGAACAACAGCTTGTTTTTTCTAATTAATGTATAATGTAGTTTTTGTTTCAGGGGTAGTCTGTGATTCATCAGTCGCACACAGTTCAAGCACTCACCAAAGCACATACCCTCTCCAATGCCCATTCCCCAGCCACCCCATCCTTCCCACCCACTTCCACTCCTGCCACCCTCAGTTACAACAATATCCTAAACATACACATACAGAAACCATAAAAAATAAGCCAAGAACAAAACAAGGATAACAAAACAAAGTATGAAATTCTGCTTAGATGCCGCTGTCCACCTCAAGAACCCCAGAGTTGGGCTGCTCTGGTTGTAGAAGACCAGCTATGGAAGGGGTGGAGTCAGACTAGCCCAAAAGGGAACAGGAGAGAGGCCCAACCTGTAAGGGGGCCAGGGACTTCCATGGAGATGGCCAGAGTCACCTTGATTAGAACTGGAATTGGGAGCAGGGAAAGAAGCAGGGAATAGAGTTTGGTGGCCTCAAATAGGTTAGATCAGTCATGGAGTTGATGAGGGGTCCCCAAAGCCAGGGTCAGTCTCCCATCTATGAAACCCTTTGTGGCCCCTGGAGACAAGCCAGGAGCCTAGAGTTTGAGATCCAGCTGTCCTGCTTACCTGCTGTTTGGCCTGGTGCTCATTTCCTTCACTGAACCGGGAGTGTCCATGTTCATGTCCATAACTGTGTGGAGGACAAGAAGAAGTCACATGTTGAGAACACGCAGACATTGACGTCATCACCGCCAGGGGCTCAGTGTCTCTGGAGATCCAGTGCCTCATGTCTCACCCCTGTTAATGGCAGCCCAGGTGACAACCACAGGTCCCTCCTGTTTCAGGCCTGTGCTATGCCCTGCCCTTTGCCGACATCAGCATTCCGGCACCAGATGGCAGGAAGACCCCATGAACTGTGGTGTGAGCTCTGGGCCCCTGGCAAGACTGAGTGATTCCTGGACTGTGGGAAAGGTGATCAAATGAGGGATTATACAGGACTGGACAACTGAGCTCCGGGGCACCCTGAAAGGAATGGGGGATTGGGCACCTGTGGAAAGGGCTGGAGGCATCTTACAAGATTCCTGGGTCCCCACAGGGCAGATCCCTCCTACATTCCTGCTGGTGCTGGCAGGGATCTGGAAGCACCAGCAGCACCAGCAGCAGAAGTCGCAGCAGATCAATGGGATGCTGGATGGACCTGGGAAGAATGGTCTGGCAGGTAAGTGGAATCACCAGGCTGGGATGCCCTTGGCCTCCTCCTCCTTCCCCAGCCACATCTCAACCTCTGACTCTGACTTCACCTTCCAGAAGGGCATGGGAAAGCCAAGCAGAGGTGGACACCCGATGCCAAGGAAGGGTCCCTCCCCAGAGCTCTGTCTCCTTGTTTCTGGACAGACAGAAGGAGTCACCCGGGGCCCCTGGAACAGGGAGGGAGAATCTGGCCCCAGAGCCCTCTCTGATGGGGCCTGGGGAGAATCCTGGAGGGACAG
>NW_026749630.1:0-1084 GCF_022355385.1 Mustela nigripes
ATAATCTAGGACTTGTGTCTCCCAAAACTCATTCTAAATCTTTGTTCAGTGACTAAATTATTCAAGCTTGAGAAATTAAAAACATATGCTAACAAGATCTTACCATCTACAGAGAGATCATCTTAAAAGCATCATGAAATAGTAACACTGAAATTCTAAAAAACTTCTGTTTCTAACATTTTAATCAATTTTATATCAAACTCCTTTGTTGAATTTATATACCCATTTGACATATTTATGAAGAGACAAAAAAAAAAAATCCTACATTCTGTAAATGTATTTATCCATCTAACAAATATTAGAGTACCTAATTACACTCTGTTCCAGCTGATTTCTTCTCTTTATCTCTTTTTTCCCCTCAATTTAACACCAATAATAATCTATGTAGGCTTTTAGTTCGCTTTTCAAAATTAATTTCTTGAGCTATTTAAAGGAATTATCCAGTGCTAGAGTTCTCAACACTGGTCACACATTAGAATCACTTAAGGAACTTTTTTTTTTAAGATTTTATTTATTTATTTGACACACAGAGAGATCACAAGTAGGCAGAGAGGGAATCATGCTCCATGCTGAGCAGAGTGTCCCATGCAGGGCTCGATCCCAGGACCCTGAGACCATGACCTGAGCTGAAGGCAGAAGCTTAACCCTCTGAGCCACTAAGGCAGCCCCTCATCTGAGGAACTTAAAAACAAAAAGCCCAAAGGGCACCTGGCTCGTTCAGTCACTGGAGCGTGCAGGTCTTGATCTCAGGGTTGTGAGTTCAAGTCCCATGTTGGGTATAGAGATTACTAAAAAAAAAATAAAAAAAGAAAGAAAGAGCCCAAGCCCCAGTTTGAGATTAAGTTGTTTAAATGTTTCTAGAAATTTGATGCTAAATGTTGTAAGACTAGTTAAATAACAAAAAGATATATTTACATAATACTTCTTGCTCTCAAATTTTGAACAAAGAACTTACTAATAATCAATAACTTAGTAGGCCAACATTTTATTTAAATAAGTTTTATGGTACTACAAAGAGTGAATTAGAAAATCAAAAGCAAGGAGAAATGGGCATGTTGACACCATGCCCATTTCTCCTTGCTTT
>NW_026749630.1:1184-1745 GCF_022355385.1 Mustela nigripes
AGAAAGAGCCCAAGCCCCAGTTTGAGATTAAGTTGTTTAAATGTTTCTAGAAATTTGATGCTAAATGTTGTAAGACTAGTTAAATAACAAAAAGATATATTTACATAATACTTCTTGCTCTCAAATTTTGAACAAAGAACTTACTAATAATCAATAACTTAGTAGGCCAACATTTTATTTAAATAAGTTTTATGGTACTACAAAGAGTGAATTAGAAAATCAAAAGCAAGGAGAAATGGGCATGGTGTCAACATGGGGAAGCAAGAGAAAGCAAGAAAGTATGTGACCGGTAAGCGAATGCTTAGCTCTGAGATCCTTCCCCGAGAGAAGGACAGATTAAAACCTAAAAAGAAAGAAAAGAAGGATCCCATGCACTCAAGGAAAGAGAAGTCCCCCAACATCCCTCCTGCTTTTTCCAATATAAACACACAGCTGGGCCGACTTACCACATCCTGGTTGGTACCGACTTTATCAACTTTTCTATTTAGGCCAAACTTGACCAGTCAATGATGGACGGGCTGTGTGCCAAGTGTACCAGTTGTACAACTGACTGTGTAATGG
>NW_026749631.1:0-556 GCF_022355385.1 Mustela nigripes
GGAAAATAATCTCAGATGCTTTATATTTTTGATAGTGTTACCTACTTCTGAACATATGACTGAACACATATAAAGCTGGAGCCATGACCATTTAGAGCTTCTTCTGTGGAAGAACTATGCATTCACTGGTAAACAAGAGTAGTTTCATCTTTTTTTTTTTTTTCCCTCCTGGACACAATTTCCTCTCTCACACTGTTGCTCAAATTGGATGGAGTCTAAGGTCCTTTGAGGAAATTTTTGTTTAATGACTCAAAATGAAATAGGAAGAGTCTAAAGTGCTAAAAATAATTCTAGATAAAAGGTATAAGATCATGCCAGAAAGGATAGTAATTGTATCTAACAACTGCCTTTCACCCCTTATTTGTTCATTAACTAATCTCCAAATTCCTGACTAAATTCCTTTTGTAAGCCAGAATGTGAGCTTAAAACTGGTATTTCAAAAAAGTTTTCATTTGAAATCCAGTTAGTTAACATATATGGTTGTATTAGTTTCATGTGTACAATATAACATATAGCACTCGGTGCTCATCATGACAAGTGCTCTAATTAACCCCCA
>NW_026749631.1:656-1745 GCF_022355385.1 Mustela nigripes
TAGACTCTTCCTATTTTATTTTGAGTCATTAAACAAAAATTTCCTCTCTCACACTGTTGCTCAAATTGGATGGAGTCTAAGGTCCTTTGAGGAAATTTTTGTTTAATGACTCAAAATGAAATAGGAAGAGTCTAAAGTGCTAAAAATAATTCTAGATAAAAGGTATAAGATCATGCCAGAAAGGATAGTAATTTTATCTAACAACTGCCTGTTCACCCCTTATTTGTTCATTAACTAATCTCCAAATTCCTGACTAAATTCCTTTTGTAAGCCAGAATGTGAGCTTAAAACTGGTATTTCAAAAAAGTTTTCATTTGAAATCCAGTTAGTTAACATATATGGTTGTATTAGTTTCATGTGTACAATATAACATATAGCACTCGGTGCTCATCATGACAAGTGCTCTAATTAACCCCCATCACTTATTTAATCCATCACTCCTTTCAGATCCCCTCAAGTAACCATCAGTTTGCTCTCCGTAATGAAATGTCAGTTTCTTGCTTTGTTTCTCTTTCTATGTCTTATTATATTTTCCCCTTTGCTTGTTTGTTTTGTTTCTTTTATTCCATATATGCGTAAAGGTATTTGTCTTTCTCTGACTGACTTATTTCACTTTTAGCATTATACTGTCTAGTTCCATCCATGTTATTGCAAATGGCAAGATTTCAGTCTTTTTTATGGCAGAATAATATTCCACTGTATATACATACCACTTATTCTTTATTTATTCATCAATTGATGGATACTTGGGCTCTTTCCATATCTTAGCTTTACAAATAATGCTGCTATAAACATAGGGGTGCTGGCATCCCTTTGAATAAGTTTTCTTATATTCATTGGGTAAATACATACCAACAGGATTGTTGGATCACAAAGGACTTCTATTTTTAAATTTTATGGAAATTCCATACTGTTTTCAAATATGGCTGTATCAGTTTGCATCACCACCAACAGTTCACAATTGTTACTTTTTCTTTTTTTTTTACGATTTTATTCATTTGACAGAGAGAGATCACAAGTAGAGAGAGAGAGGAGGGAGCAGGCTCCATGCCTGGCAGAGAGCCCGATGTGGGACTTGATCCCAGGACC
>NW_026749632.1:0-1745 GCF_022355385.1 Mustela nigripes
AAAAAAAAAACTGGTTGCTATATTTATGTACATGAATTTGTGTCCTTTATTCTTTAATGTAAGAATTAAGCAGGCTTTTCCTCTGGTTATTATCATACAATTTTTTAAAAATAAATTTTAGGGTGTAAAAGTCATGGAAGAGTACTTCCTTAGTGTTTTTTCTTACACTGATAAAGAATTTTACTCAAAGTATTTGACTGCTTATAAGGTTTTTTGATAAACTGTGACCAAGTTAATTGATCTAGGTGTCTAGGCTTCCTTCTAAGAAATAAAAATAAATTCTACAATACCTACAGACATTGTCTTCTACTACATTAAGGTTTAATGAGGTGTAAAGCTCATAAAACATATAACCTGATATATCATACGTATTTTCTTGAATCATTAAAAATTCCTCATCATTTGCATTGTTTATATAAGAAATAATGTTTTTTGGATACATTATTTCATCATGAGACATTAATTGACTTTCAGAGTTTTCTTGAACCATTGTAAAGATCTAGAACATTTTTCCATGTACAGCTTGTTTTATTTAGGATGATTTTTTTGGAAATTGTCTGGAACTCTAGATATTTCTAGATCTAAATTTTTGAAACAAAGGGCATGTACATGTTTACCTTCTGAAGTTCTTTTTCAGGATATTTATACAGTGGTATCTTTTTCAACAGCATTATCCTGTAGCATGGGTAAATACGATGGTTTTTGACTTTAAAGGACAGTTGAGATCTGGAGACATAATATTGCACAGCTGGTCTTCATTTCCTGGTAAGATTTATATCCTAATCCTTAAAGAGTAACTTTTGGTATGTGGACTAGTTAGTTTCTTTATGACTCACTATTCTTTCAGTTTAGAAAAGAAACCATCTTTTTGTTTCTTTATTATTTATTCTAAGGCAGATGCCCGCAGATTGTTTTAATGTATTTAAAAGTGATTTGTATCTGAAGATATTTGTTATCCTGGTGAATATGTTCTTGCTTTAAAAGTTTTATTTTTATAGATTTTGGAGAAATTCTCCTAAGGAACAATATCTTCTTTGTAACAACCTTTTTGCTTCTAGTTGTACTAAATTTCTACACTAATAGAAGGAACATTCACTAATATGGGAGGAATAGTAAAAACACAGCAAGTGTTTAGTTGGCTTTAACCTGAAATTTGAGCTAAGAGGAGCACCTTCCATATGCCTATATTTCTGAAGTACTATTCAGAGCACCCCAATAAGGAAACCAGTTTTGTAAGACTTAAAATCTAGGTTCACTTTGGTTCAAAAGTAGGATTTGTACAGAAGACTGTTTGATTCTTTCCATTATTCCATACTGCGTTTCCTGGATGTTTGAAATTTTTAGTATAAACTTTGCATTATAATAGCTGTTTTCATTCCCCCCTGCCTTCATAGTTTGTTAATACAGTTAATAAAACTGTGAAATTACTTGCATTTTAAAGTTATTTTTTGGGTGACAGATACTTGAAAATGTTTATTAGTAGTTGGCATCTGAGAAATTGGTTTTGGATAATCAGTTATTTACAGACATATTTAAAACTTACGTTCTAGGAGCGCCTGGGTGACTCAATGGGTTAAAGCCTCTGACTTCAGCTCAGGTCATGATCCCAGGGTCCTGGGATTGAGCCCCGCATCAGGCTCTCTGCTCTGCAGGGGCCTGCTTTCTCCTCTCTCTCTCTCTGCCTGCGTCTCTGCCTACTTGTGATCTCTGTCTGTCAAATAAATAAATAAAATCTTAAAAAAAAA
>NW_026749633.1:0-1745 GCF_022355385.1 Mustela nigripes
CTACGTTTGTATCTTTAGGGTAAATACCCAATAGTGCAATTGCTGGGTCATAGGGCAGTTCTATTTTCAACATTTTGAGGAACCTCCATGCTGTTTTCCAGAGTGGCTGCACCAGCTTGCATTTCCACCAACAGTGTAGGAGGGTTCCCCTTTCTCCGCATCCTCACCACCAGCTGGCATTTTTTAATGGCAATTTTTAAAGTCATAAATATAAAGAAAAAAAATTTGAAAAGTCCATGAAATTCAGAAGGGAAGCTTTAATTTAAAAATGGAGCTCTTGAGTGAGGTAAAACAAAAACCAAATGTATTAAAATAGTGTCATATAAAAACACGGAAAAGCAATTCAAATAAAAGAATAAGAAGTTTTATTAGGGCAGGTGGAGGACATACAATATTGGAATCATATGTGCAGAATTCCAGACAAAAAGCATGAAGTTGCTGGAAAGCATTAAGTAGAGCAAAGAAAAATCAAAGACTTTACTGTAAAAATAGAAGTTTAAGGAACTAAAATAAAATTTTAGTCAATGATCTAAGTAATCTTACAGGGGGCAGTGCCTCTCAGCTTGTCACAAAGACAAAAACCTTAAAGGGAAAACAAGATTGATCGTTAAGTTTCAAAATTTCAACCCTCTACATATCTATAGAAATAAACAAATCAGGGGTGACTGGGTGGCTCAATCTGTTAAGCATCTGCCTTTGGCTCAGGTAAGGATCCCAGGGTCTTGGGATTGAGCCCTGCATTGGGGTCCCTGCTCAGCAGAGAGCTTGCTTCTTCCTCTCTCTCTGCCTGCTGCTCTGCCTACTTGTGCTCTTTCTCCATCTCTCTAATAAATAAATAAAATCTTAAAAAAAAAAAGAAATAGACAAAACAATAATACAATTAAAAGGTAATAACAAATCTGGGAAAATATTTGTAATGCTTATGACAGAAAATTAAGGAGGTTTTTAATATTAAACTCTTAAAAACAATAAAAATAATTGTACAACTCAAGGGGAAAATGAGTTAATCATAAAATGAGGCAAAGAGTAAGAGAAATGCAAGCAGCAAATATTAAAAAGTTTAACCCAATTAGAAATCAAAAAATGCAAAATAAAATAACCTTTTTTTCCACTTACTAAATTGACAAGTGGTCTCTTTTTTAGTCATTTTGTTTTAAAAATAATAATAGCATCTTTGAGTTCACAGGTAATTAAAATTTCTCATACTTTGTTGACTGGCATATAAATTAGCAATCTTTCTGGAAGGCAATTTGTTAACTTGTATCAAAAGCCTTAAAATATTCATTTCCTTTGATTCAGGAATTTCATTTCTGGGAATTTATTCTAGGGCAAAAAGTAATTATTCACACAACAATGTGTTATGAAGGTTCGGTACAGATGTACTTATGCTAGAAAAAAAAGTTTTTTCCTATTGTATTTTGCTAAAGACAAATCTTAGAGTGGAATACTTTGCAGCCATTAAAGTTAATATTTCTGAAATACATGTAATGACAGGAAAGTACCATGATATACTATTAAATAAAAAAAGCAAGTTAATAAATTTTCTTTACTCAAATTCTATTTTTCAAGTATTTTAAAACTATATTTATGAAAAGAAAATATGCAGCCATCAAAAGAAATGAAATCTTGCCATTTGCAACAACATGGATGGAACTAGAGCATATCATGCTTAGCGAAATAAGTCAAGCAGAGAAAGACAACTATCATATGATCTCCCTGATATGAGGAAGTGGTGATGCAACAGT
>NW_026749634.1:0-1745 GCF_022355385.1 Mustela nigripes
GCCAGACACCCTCTCTGAGCCCGAAGGTCTGCATGAAAAGGATCAGAGTTGTATCTTCCAGGTTCCACTTTATGTTTTACTCTCAGTATGAAACTGGATTTGCAACAGAGAGGCTTGAAGTGGGTTCCTCTGCCTGCCATGTCTGTACCCTTAGGCCACTCCTCATGGGGCAAATGGATCACATTTTCCTTCCCCAAGAACCGCCTCTGACATCACTGTCTGCACCATTTGCCCTTCTCAGACGTTCTCCTCCGATCAGGCCCCTGGCGCCCTCTCTCCCGTGGGCCGGTCAGGGTGGGCGCCTGACCCTGCGCACATCCCAGCCCTTGTGAAGGGAAAGAATCCATGGAAGCTTCTGCAAAGGGGGCTGAGTATCTCCAGGCGGAGCTGGAGAAGCTTGGCTTTGAAGGGACCCAGCATGGAAGTCTTGGAGTTGCTCTGTTCCTTTGGGATTCTAAAAACATTTAGCATTGCTGGAAGAAGGAACCTAGATTGATTCTGACCCCAAGAATTAAATTCTGCACCTGCGTGGATGAGGCAGACTATCTGGTGAACCCCGTTCTTTCATGACATTTGTATAACTCTCACATTTAAGTAATGTGAAGAGGTGAGAAAATAAGAAAGTGGAGATGGATGGGGTGTGGCTGCCTAGCCTGAGGGCCCATAGCATCAAGGAACCCAGGAACAGAGCCATCCCCCCACCCGACAACAGGAGCTCCCGCTTCTCTGAGACAACGTGGCAGGCGGTGTTTTCCAGGAGCCCAGAGATGTGCCACTCACCGCCTCTGCAGTCCATGAAACTAAGAACCAGGCATCCTGGGTCCCAGAGCCCTCCAAGATTCCTCAAACTCCCCAACCCTCAACCTGCTCAGCTGCTGAGTCGGCCTCACCCCTTCCTTCCTAGGAAAACCGCACTAGAGGCTCTGGGCTGCGCTCTGCCCGTCACTCCGCCTGCCCCCTGATCCGCCCCAGCTTCCCCAGGTGGCCCTGCACGGTGCGGTGGCATGCCTCCTTTCCTTGGGGATTGTGAGAGATATGCTGTTCTTTGCTTCCACGTCTGTCCTCTTACCCCTGATTAAAATGAATCACCAGCACAGCTTAAAACACAGGCTGTGTCACACTCTCAGTCCGGATCAAACAAGACCTGCCTTGCAGTGTCTGAGCGTCAGGCTAATAGTGCAGCTGATGGGAGGCCAGGGAGAACTTGGAAAGGGCCAGCCCAGAGGACAAGCTGCGGGGCGCTCAGCAAGGGGGCAGCGTGTCGTGCGACCCTCCTGGCCAGGTACTAGAGTCCTTGTCATAATGCTGCTTTCCCAAACTATACGTGTGTCTAGGCCACAGCCGTTTTGTTTGCAGACTGTTCCGTGGCCTCTTTGTGGATAAGCTGGGCCCCCTACAGAAAGCCTGACCCATGTGCAGATCTGCTCCCTGCTGCTTTCCCCAAATGCAAGGAGCTCCTGTGAACAAGGTTCTTGGCATTGGTCTGGGCAGACGTCCTCTGCAGATGTGACGTCAGAGCATCTGCCCTGGACCTGGGCTCAGTGGGACATGTGTCTGGAGCCTTGGACTGCATTCAGAGGCAGGCAGAGAAAGCATGGGGGCCTGGTCCTGCTTCTCCTGGGCCTATCTGTGTGGCCCAGCTCCCCAGAACCCATAGCTTTCAGTCATCCTGCCGTGAGCCTCAAGGCTTCAGTCTACCTCCATGGTGTTCGTCCTCCCAGAGTACAGCGGAACCTCTAAACACT
>NW_026749635.1:0-1745 GCF_022355385.1 Mustela nigripes
AGAAGAGGCTGAGGTCGGCGGCGTAGGGCAGGAAGGCGCTGTAGTTGGGCGCGCCCGCGTACGGGCCGGCCGCCGCGTACATGCCCAGCACCGAGGTGACGGCGGCCGCGCCCGCGCCCGCGCCCAGCTCCGCCGCCCCCGGGCGGCCCGACGAGGCGGCGGCGGCGGCCGCGGCGGCCGCGGCCAGCACTCCCGGGCGCTCGCCTCCGTAGGCGCCGGGCCCCGCGGCGCTCAGGTACTGCGGGTAGCCCAGCTGCGGGAAGGACATGTCCGCGGATCGGCGGCGGCGGCGCCGGGCGAGGATGAAAGGGGCGGGGGCGGGGGTCGCGGCGGCGCGGCGGGGGTCGCGGCGGCGGGGGTGTGGGGGGGGCAGCGGGCGGCCGGCCGGGCGCGCTCGGGCCGGCCCGGAGGCGGGGGCCGCTGGCTGCTGCTCGGCCCGCTGCTCGCTGGCGCCCGGCTCCCGGCTGCGCCCGGCTCCGCGATCCCGCGCCGACTGCGGCGGCCGCCCTCCGCTCGGCGGCGGGGCTTTCAGACACAATTTGAAGTTGATGCTTTGATTGGCATCCCCTCGAGCGCTGGCCCCGCCCCCCGGCTCCCCGCCCGCCCCCTCCCTGCCTCCCGCCCGCCCTCGCCGGCCGCTCCCGCCCCTCCCGACTCGCACGTGGTGCTCCGCGCCGGCCCGGCCACCTCCGCCCGCTGTGGGCGCGCGAGCGGGCCGGGCGGCGGGTGCGGGCCTCGCGGCCACGGGCTCCCCGCCGCCGGGCTCCCGCGGCCGTCTGACGGCGGCCCGCACCGGCGGCGGCTGTCGGACCCGGGCTTTGCGGCGTCGGAGCCGGGGAGTGTCTGCGGGCTCAGGAAAGCGTCTCGGCGCCTGCTCTTCCGCCGTTGGGGCCGCGGTGCCGGCGCCGGGCCGGTGACAGCCCGCCGGGAAGGGCCTCTCCTCCGAGGCCGGCGCTGCCTTGGCCACCCCCAGACATCTCTGGCCGAAGTGGCCCCTCGCGCGCTCGGAGCGCTGCAGAAGCCGGCGTGGCGTGACCCCCGGACGCGGGCGTGGCGGCCCCGCGGCCCCCACGAGGTATTCCCGGGTCCCCTGGCCGCGACTGTCCTCGCTGCGCTCGGAGAAGCGGGTGGCCGCCCAGCTCTGCGCGCTCCCTAATTGGGAAAACTTCGAGAAAGGGCCGCTGAGAAGCCACTTCGGTGGCAAAGCAGAGGCAGTCCACAGTGACGGATTCTTGGAGGTGAGGGTGGGGACCTTTTCTTTGCTGGAAAATCACCACCGCCGCGCGAGGGAAACGCTCCGCCCCCACCCCGGCGACGGGAGGAACGAAGTGTGGCTCGGGGCCCCTCGTCTGTCCGCTACGTGTGCACACGCAGGGAGGAAACTTGTGTGGAGAGCGCCCGCCCGAGGCGACGCTGCGGCCGGCCCAGGGACACGGCGTCCCTCCTCTCCATCCTCAGCCGGCGGGGAGAGCGAGCGGACACTGCGCTGAACCCCGAGCTCCAGGAGGAGGTCCAGGTCCCCGCTAGGGCTCAGACTGGTGCACGGTCCTCCTCGCCTCCCTGTGCACCGGACTTCGGTGGGGCAGGCCGCTTCTGCCTTTCCACTCGCCGGCCAGATCCCCGCGGACCGGGTAGGGAATGTGCCGGGGTACCGGCCTAGGTTCCTGGGGCCACTTTTCCCCATCTCCGAATAAGCGACCCCCCCCCCCCGTACTCCCTGCTGTGAGGGGCTGGCACACTGGACC
>NW_026749636.1:0-1744 GCF_022355385.1 Mustela nigripes
ATGAGGTAACTCTTCGGGATATGAAAAAAGGGCGAGTGTGAGGCTCTTCCTCAAGTTTTTGTCTCTGGATATCCTGTCACTCATGGTCGTGAAATTTCCGGGTGACTTCATGGGAAATGGACGAGTCTTACTCTCTGGGGGTTTTGCCCCGTCCAAAGAGTTTGGGGTCATTCTGTGGGATGGAAGAGGTCCGTTTTCTGTTGATGTTGATTTGTTTTGTTTTGTTTTTCAACCTCAGGTGTCCCAGAAATGAGGGATTCCAGAGTAGAGCGCTGGGGAGGGGCGACTGGACAACCTGAAATCTGGTTAAATATTGGGGCCTAGGGACATGTCAAGCCCATTATGGCATCTAATTGTCCAGCCACTGAGAAGACGTACTAGAGGACAGGACTCACGCTGAGAGTCACAATGCGTGTTTATGTACTCCTCGCACTCAAAAATGGGCGGGGCCTCAGGGTGATTGCTGGTTTCTCCTACAATGAACGTTGGACAACATGCCAACCACAAGGTTTCTTGCCATGGGTAAGGAAGTGTTCTGATTGCTGCATCACAGTGACCCGTTGCCATGATTTGAGATAAGGTCTAGGTTCTGAAGCCTGAAAACTGTGGTAGGGAAGAGATGATGACCTAAGGCCATGGCGGGTCTGATGAGCTCAGTGTACGGTCAGCTGTCTGGGTGTTGGTCACGAGGTCCGGGCTCTCGTTGTCAGACAGTGCATTAGTGCCCAGGTTCGACTATATATTGTGGGTGCCTTTGATTGCCGTGTAGGTTCTTATCTGAAGAACTCTTCAGGATATGAAGAATGAGCGAGTCTAAGACGCGTGCTCAGGCTTCTGTCTCTGAATTTTGTATCAGCGATGGCCGTGGAATGTTGGGGAGGCCTCATGGGCCATGGACATATCTTGCTCTCTGTGGATTTGGCCCGATCCCAATTGTTTTTCATCAATATGTGGGATGGGAGGCCTCCTTTCAAATTTGTTATCTCAGGTGTGTCACCAAAAGAAGAATTCAAAGTAGAGCCCTGGGGAAGAGTGAAGGGACAACCCGATCTATGTTTAAAACTTGCGGCCTAGGGGCATGGCAAGCCCAATATACTGTCTCTCCATCCAGCCATGAGAGGCCTTACCTGAGGACGGGGCTCAGGCTGAGGGTCACAATATGTGTTTGTGACCAATGTGGTCGCAAGCATGGGCGGGGCCTCATGGGCCACACTGGTTTCAACGACACTGAACCTTGGACAACATGCCATCTGGAAATTTTCTTGCCATCGGGAAAGAGTTCTGATTTCTGCATCATTTTCAAACCCGGGCCGTGATTGGAGATAAGGTCTAGGTTCTGAAGCCTGAAAACCGAGGTTGAGAAGAAACGATGACCTAAGGCCATGGCGGGTCCGATGTGCTCAGTGTGCGGCCAGCTGTCTGGGTTGGGCCAGGAGATCCAGGCTCAGGCTGTGTCAGAAAGGTCATTAGTGCCCAGGTCAGCCTATATATTTCAGGTACAGCCGAATGCCGTGCAGGTTGATCCTCATGTGGGGTTTCTGGTAGCCCCAGAAGGCAATATTTTTCTTCTGTAGGGCAGGCAGAGTGCTGCATTGTAGTTCTGGATTGCCAAACTGGAGGGCTTGTGGGGCAGTAGTCTGATCACGGAAGTCTGAGAACCCATGCTAGGCCTAGGTTTCTGGGTGAGGATATAGCAGGCACAATCTACAGACCTGAATCGAGATCTCGTGCATCCTAAGTCAGG
>NW_026749637.1:0-1744 GCF_022355385.1 Mustela nigripes
ATGAGAAAATTACCATTTTTAAATGGTAAACTTCTTACAAAAATGGAATAGGTTTTATATTCTAAGTAGTATATTGAAAAGTAAAACATTGGGGCACCTCGTGGCTCATTGGTTTGGGCTGCTGCCTTTGGCTCAGGTCATGATCTCAGGGTCCTGGGATCGAGCCCTGCATTGGGCTCTCTGCTCCACAGGAAGCCTGATTCTCTCTCTCTCTCTCTCTGCCTGCCTCTCTGCCTACTTGTGATCTCTGTCTGTCAAACAAATAAATAAAATCTTTAAAAAAAAAAAAGAAAAGTAAAGTAAAACATTAAAAAATAAAATTTTAATTTAAAAAAATATGTAATTTTTTAAAAAGCTTAAAAATAGCAGAACTATTTTTCTTATAACTGGAAAATACTATATAGATAGATAGATAGATAGATAGATATCAAAAATAACTTGTCGGGCTCCTGGGTGGCTCAGTGGGTTAAGCCGCTGCCTTCAGCTCAGGTCATGATCTCAGGGTCCTGGGATGGAGCCCCCCATCGGGCTCTCTGCTCAACGGAGAGCCTGCTACCTCCTCTCTATCTTTGCCTGCCTCTCTGCCTACTTGTAATCTCTCAATGTCAAATAAATAAATAAAATCTTTAAAAAAAATAACTTGTCATGGGGGCACCTGGGTGGCTCAGTGGCTAAAGCCTCTTCCTTTGGCTCAGGTCATGATCCCAGGATCCTTGGATCGAGTCTCACATCGGGCTCTCAGCTCAGCAGGGAGCCTGCTTCCCCATCTCTCTCTGCCTGACACTGCCTACTTGTGATCTCTGTCAAATAAATAAATAAAATCTTCTATAACAAAAATTTTAAAAAATAACTTTCATGTCTGGAATCAGGAGCATATGAAAAAAATAATATCTGAGGACAATACTTCTGCCATGTTTTGTGCCTTGTTAATATTTTTAAACAGTCAGGCAACTGTTCGCTTTATTAAAATACCTGCTAAGATACCAGCAGTGCCTTTTGGAGCTCTATGAATATAAAAATTAATTGCAAATATTCAAAATGTTTACTATGGTGTCACTATTTAGGGCCAACACCAAGCATGTTTCAGAAGTAAGCATAACTGTTACTCTTCTGTAAGGCAAAAGGGCATGTTTTCAGGAGTTCCATCGGCTGTACCAGGAAGTGAATCAACTAATGATTTTTGTCTATAAAATAATTCACTTTTCAATCTAACATTCCTCATTCCACATTATAATAATAAAAACTAGGAGGAGACTAAAACAAACAAACAACTATAACTACAACAACCAGCTTTTCCTTCAGTGGAAAAGTATATGAACCTTATGAGTAGCCTGAAATTTATTTTTAAATATTTTTAAGATAAACGTTTTTGTTAGAAAACCATATATTTTATATTGCTAAGAAATAACAGGCAAAGTTTTATTAACTTCTAAAAAGTCTAGTTACTTCTATTTATCTATTAACTCATCTCTTTATGAAGTAGAACATGATCACACCTATTGTATCTACCCAAGTTAGTATGCTTTGGTTATTTTATGTTTGCTATTTCCTTGATTAATTTTTACAATATTTGATACATAATAGTATCTTTAAGTCCATCTACAGTTTCACAGAATTTGTTTGAACTTTTTAAAAATGTACCATACTTTTTGCACTGTCCTTGTTTTTCTTCTCTATTTACTTTCCAAGATTTATTCACTTTAGAGTGTGTAGCTATCATTTATTTTTATTCCTCCATAATGCT
>NW_026749638.1:0-1744 GCF_022355385.1 Mustela nigripes
TGATGGGATTGGGAGGGAGACAAACCATAAGTGACTCTTAATCTCACAAAACAAACTGAGGGTTTCCGGGGGGAGGGGGTTTGGGAGAAGGGGGTGGGATTATGGACATTGGGGAGGGTATGTGATTTGGTGAGTGCTGTGAAGTGTGTAAACCTGGTGATTCACAGACCTGTACCCCTGGGGATAAAAATATATGTTTATCAAAAATAAAAAATTAAAAAAAAAAAAGTCAAAGACAGAAAGAGAACTTAGAAAACAAGAGAAAAGCAACTCATCATATTATAAAACTATTAATAAACTTCTCAGTAGAAGTCTCACAGGCCAAAAGAGTGTGGGATAATGTACTCAAAGTACAAAACAAAACAAACAAATAAGTATACAAAACAAAGAAAGCCTTGCTAAGGGTGCTATATCCAACACAGCTATGTTTCAGAAATGAAAGAGAATTAAAGACATTCTTAAATAAAAGCTGAAGGAGTTCAACAAAACTATACCTGCCTTATAAACAGTGTTAAAAGCTGGGGCGCCTGGGTGGCTCAGTGGGTTAAGCCGCTGCCTTCGGTTCAGGTCATGATTTCAGGGTCCTGGGATCGAGTCCCGCATCGGGCTCTCTGCTCGGCGGGGAGCCTGCTTCCCTCTCTCTTTCTCTCTCTCTGCCAGCCTCTCTGCCTACCTGTGATCATTCTCTGTCATGCTTCCCTCTCTCTCTCTCTCTCTGCCAGCCTCTCTGCCTACCTGTGATCTCTCTCTGTCAAATGAATAAATAAAATCTTTAAAAAAAAAAAATAAAAATAAACAGTGTTAAAGGGAACACTTCAAGTTGAAAGGGAGGATGCTGAGTAACAGCATAAAACATTTGTATTATAATAGTCATTAGTAAAGGTAAATAGTCAAATTCAAAATGCTTTAATACTGTGAAGATAGTGTATAAATGTATTTTAACTCTAATATAAAATTTAAAAGACAAAAATTATTAAAAATAACTATAGCTATAATAATTTGATACTGGGTACACAATATAAAGACAAGCAAAATGTGATATCAACAGCATGAAATATGGAGGGAAGAAAAGTAAAAGTATGCCAATGATTAAAAAAAAATCTCTAGTAGATACACAAAAGATAAAGAGAAAAAAACATCAAAATATACCACTACAAAAAATCAGCAAAGAACAAAAGAAGAGAGGAGGAGGGAAGAAAGGATCAAAGACGCTATAAAGCACTCAGAAAACAATTAACAATGAAAACAGTAAGTTTTTAACTATCAATAATTACATTAAATTTAGATTTATCTATTCAAATGACACAGGTTTAAAAAACAACATCAACAACCAGTATCCAACAATATATGGCCTACAAAATACTCATGGTATGTTTAAAGACACAGGCGTAAAGTTAAGGATAAAAAATATTGCATGAAAAGGGCAACAGAGAACAGTGTGGCCATATTTATATCTGAAAAAATATATTTTCAATCATAAGTGTCATACAAAAAAACCAAAAATGATCACCATATGATGATAATGGGCTCAATTCATCAAGAGGATATAACAGTTCTAAGTATATATGATATGCACCTAACATTAGAGGATCTAAATATATAAAGAAAATATATACAGAAAATATAAACAGGAAAGAGAAATACAATACAATAGTATGAGACTTTGATGCCCCACTTTCAACAATTTCAGAATCTAAATGTAGATATCCTTCCCAGTATTTGGCAAATTTTCAGCCATTATTTT
>NW_026749639.1:0-1744 GCF_022355385.1 Mustela nigripes
CCTCAGGGACTTTGGAGGTTTATCCTATTAGTAGGGCTGTGGCCATTGGAATGGGCACATACAATTCCCTTGGAGATGGCAAGCACAGTCGTTAGGTTTTCCTGAGGGCCCTGAGCCTGTAGGGTGTGTAGGCCAGGGCTGTTTGGACATTTGTCTGAAAACACAAATTCGGCTTATGTTTCGGGTCATAGGTATTGCAGGACTGATGAACGGACCATGAGAAGAACACTTCGGGATATGAAAAAAGGGCGAGTGTGAGGCTCTTCCTCAAGTTTTTGTCTCTGGATATCGTGTCACTCATGGTCATGAAAGTTCCGGGTGACTTCATGGGAAATGAACGAGTCTTAATTATTGGGGGTTTGGCCCCGTCCAAAGAGTTTGGGGTCATTCTGTGGGATGGAAGAAGTCCGTTTTTTTTTGTTGTTGTTGATTCGTTTTGTTTTGTTTTTCAACCTCAGGTGTCCCACCAAATGAGGGATTCCAGATTAGAGCCCTGGGGAGTGGTGACTGTACAACCAGAAATCTGGTAAAAAATTGTGGCCTAGGGACATGTCAAGCCCATTATTACATCTAATGGTCCATCTAATGAGAGGACTTACTAGAGGACAGGAATCATGCTTAGGGTCACAATGCGTGTTTATGCCCTTGTCGCACAAGATTGGGCGGGACCTCAGGGTGAATGCTGGTTTCTCCTATACTGAATGTAGGACATCATGGCAACCACAAGGTTTCTTGCCATGGGTAAGCAGGTCTTCTGATTTCTGCATCACAGTCACCGCTGGGCAGTGATTGGAGATAAGGTCTAGGTTCTGAAGCCTGAAAACTGAGGTAGGGAAGAGATGATGACCTAAGACCATGTTGGGTCTGATGTGCTCAGTGTGCAGTCAGCTGTCTGGGTGTTGCTCAGGAGGTCCCGGCTCAGGTGTGTCAGACAGTGCATTACTTCCCAGGTTAGACTATATAATTTGGGTACATTCGAGTGCCGTGTAGGATTATTGTCATTTAATGTGCCCGGGTAGCTCATTATGCAATATATTTTTTCTAGAGGGTAGGCAGAGTGCTGCAATGATGATCCGGAATTGCCAAACTTGTGGGCTTCGGGGACAGGAGTGTGAGGATGGAATTCTGAGAACACAAGCTAGACTTGGGTTTCAGGGCGAGGGCATGCCATGTACCCCCTGAAGGTCTGAAGCAATATCTCATGCATCTGAAGTCAGAGCGAGGATCAGACTTTGGCTCAGCTTGGATTTTCTGTTCATGATGGCCCCTTCATGAAGGGAGCAGATTCTCGAGAGCGAAGAGGTTTTCCCACGTTGGGAGTGGTGGGATGCCCCCTCCCAGGATTCCTTCTGTGGGACAATTGAGACCTGTTGGACAGCTCCAGGACATCCCATATGGATGAGTCCACACCATCGTTCGAAGATGGATGCCTGGGAAGCCCGCCTCGCATTCCAATTGTCTCCTAGCGACAAGACAGTTTAGATCTGATGGTTCTGCGGAAGCAACAAGGGTGGCTGAGTTGAAATGGACTTTCCTGAGGATGGGTCTAATGTGTGTTGTGTCCATGAGGGCCTTGGAATGGGGCGGTGGCACCGGGACCCTGAAGTATTCTCCTAAGCTTATGACATAGCTCCCATGCACAAGTTTCCTTGTGGAGACGGGGTTTGTTCTGATGGGTGCCTCAGGAAAACCCCAATGCTGGTATTGGAATCCAGGGTTTTGAGGAGACATGCCTGTACCCAAA
>NW_026749640.1:0-1744 GCF_022355385.1 Mustela nigripes
ATGGAATGTGGGTTTTCATGGCATATCAAATTGAATTGCTATTCATATATGACCAACTTCCTATCTCTTGAAATTTCATTATAAGTGTTATGTGAAACACAGACAATACACACAGACAAAACACACACACATACACTCTCACACACACAGATAAGAAAAACAAAAAATGGGGAAGAAGTGAGGAATCGGACTAAAGGAAGCAAACTCCAAAAAAACATCATAAAGGGGAAAGGCACGGAGAATCTGAGTCAGAAACTACCAAAAATGAGAATGTTAACTCCTTACCTACCAATAATTGGTGCAAGTATTTAGGACTAAATTCTCCTGTCACTGCAAACAAATTATTGGACTGGATGAAAATTTAGGAAAAAAAAAAAGCAAAAAAATAAAGCAAAAAAGGTCAACAATAAAACAACAGAAACAAAACAAGCTCAACCTTATGTTGGCCATATGAGATCTCCTTCGACGATAAAGATACACATAGTTTGAAAGTGAAAGAATTGGGAAGACATAGGTTATGCAATTGGCAAAAAGAGGAGAGCTGAAGTGATTTTGCCTATGGCAGATAGAGAGATTTTATGCCTTCCAGAGAGAAAAGATTATCGGAAAGAGTTTTGCCTTGATAGAGCATCAAATCATCAGAAACTTGGAAGAATTGCCAACATATACACCACTAACGTGGGTGTATCTAAATTTTGGAAGCATATGAACAGGAAGGAAGGGTGATGGGGACCACAATTTAATATCGTTGGAAACTACGATATCCACTTTCAGCACAGGACAGATCATCCAGATGCAAAGGTGGTAAGGAATAACAGCCGTCACCATATTTGAGTTTGGAAAAATATGCTTAAGGTTGTGTTCCTGAGGACCATAAGAGAATGTCTTCCCAAGGGTAGACCTAACATTGTCTATAATAGAACCTGTGCTGGTGTCCATATCCAGTTGTAATTAATAGAAGAAAATTCAAATCCTATCTTGGAAAATATGACCATGAAAATATGACAATGGAAAGAAATCACTTAGGAATGGGAAACACAGCCAGACACTAATATGTGGAAAACACAACACACTCCCGGACTAGCAGTGAGTCAAAGAGGGGCAATCAAAAGGAAAATCAGAAAATAACTTGAACAAAGAAAAGTCAAGAAACATATGGGATGATACCGAAATAGTTTATGGGGATAGAATATATGGTTAAATGCGTTTATTTCGAAAAATTAAAAACACCGGAAAAAAGCCTTCTAACCGACAGCATAAGAATCTAGAAAAAGATGAAACAAACCCCAAAGTGAACAGATAAAAGACATAATATATATTGAAATAAAGAAATACAAACAAAGCAATAGGAAAAAATCAGGAGAACTCTCACGTCAGCTTTGAAAACTTTAACAAACTGGAGGAGCCATTACCTGGATTCAACAGGGAAACAAGGATATAGTTGAAAGTATGAGACTACATGACAATTTATCAAAAGGAAAAAAAAATTACCTAAAAGACCCATTACCCAATTATGACAGCAAATCCAAGAACTGTGAGATAAGGATAAAATGCAAGACACATCAACTCCCAAGATTGGGTCAGGAAACCTAGAAAATCTGAGCTCTCTACAAGTGACTAAAGTGTTTGAGGAATAATCAAACACCTCTCCAAAACAGAAGGTCAAATACAAATCATTTTCCTGGTCAGCTCACCTAGACATTTAATGAAAGCAATGTCATTTCTTCTCAGTGATACCAGAAAT
>NW_026749641.1:0-1744 GCF_022355385.1 Mustela nigripes
GATTGGGTAGGCACAGTCCTAATGTGTGGCTCCAGGGTCCCCAGCCTGGATGGTGTGTGGCCCAGGACTTTGAGGACAGAATTCTGAAAACACAATCTCTGCTTATGTTTGGGGACGTAGGTATGGCAGGCCCGATCTACAAACCATGAGAAGACATCTTCAGGATATGAAGATAGTGCGAGTCTGAGGCGCTTGCTCAGGCTTTTGTCTCTGGATTTTGTTTCCGTGAGGCCGTGGAATGTCGAGGAGGCCTCATGGGCCATGGATGAATCTTCCTCTCTGTGGATTTGGCCCGATCCCAATTGTTTTTCATCAATCTGTTGGATGGAGTACTCCTTTCAGGGTTGTTACCCCAGGTGTCCCACCAAAAGCGGAATTCCAAAGCAGAGCCCTGGGGAAGAGTGAAGGGACAACCCGAACTATGGTTAAAAATTGGGGCCTATGGGCATGGCAAGCCCAATATGCTGTCTCTTCATCCACCCCCTGAGAGGCCTTACCTGAGGACTGGGCTATGGCTGTGGGTCACAATGTGAGTTTGCCACCTATGTGGCCCACGAGCAATGGCGGGGCCTCATCGGACAAACAGGTTTCTACTACACTGAACGTTGGACAACAAGCCAACCACAAGGTTCTTGCCATTGGGCAGGAGTTCTGATTTCTGCATCATTTCGAACCTGAGCAGTGATTGGAGATAAGGTCTAGGATCTGAATCCTGAAAACCTAGGTTGGGAAGAGATAACGACCTAAGGCAATGGATGGTCCGATGTGCTCAGTGAGTGGCAAGCTGTCTGGGTGGGGCCAGGAGGTCCAGGCTCAGGCTCTGTCAGAAAGGGCATTATTGCCCAGGTCCGACTACATATTTTGGGTACAGCCAAGTCCCGTGCAGGTTGATCTTCATTTGGGGTTTCTGGGTAGCGCTAGAGGGCAATGTTTTTCTTTTGGAGCGCAAGCAGTGTGCTGCATTGTAATTCTGGATTGCCAAACTGGAGGGCTTGTCGGCCATTAGTGTGAGGACGGAAGTCTGAGGAAACAAGCTAGGCTTAGGTTTCTGGGTGAGGACATGGCAGGCACAATATACAGACCTGAATCGAGATATTGTGCATCTGAAGTCAGGGTGAGGATCAGACTATTTCTCAGGTTGGACCTTATGTCCCTGATGGCCCCTTCATGAAGGGGGGCGGGATCACGAGGCCATGTGGTTTTCTCACGATGGGAGTTGTGAGAAGCTCCCAACTGCAAAGATTCCCTGCAGGACAATTGAGACCTGTTTGTTGGCTCCAGGCCAATGATTCTGAGCAGAGTTCTAAGGATGGATGGCGAGGTAGGCCACCTCGCATTCCAATTGTCTCCTAGCAACAAGACAAGTTAGATCTGCTGGATCTCCCAGAGCAACCGAATATGCTGAGTTGGAATGGACTCTCCTGTGGATGGGTCCTAATGTGTTTTTGTGTCTATGGAGACCTTGGAATGAAGCGGTGGCACTGGGGCCCTGAAGGTTTCTCCTAAAAAGAAGCTTTGACACCCCTCCCACGTGTATTTTTCCCATGTGTAGATGGGTTTTGTTCTGATGGGTGAGTCAAGAAACAGCCATATGCTGGTACTGAAATCCAGGCCTCTGAGGAAGATGCCTGGAAACCAAAGCAATGGATCCTATTAGGGCCTAGGGGCCTGTTCGTTCCTTTTTACCTCTGGGGATTTCAGTCTACGAGTCTGAGTGCAGGTAGGTTCTCAGATGGGCTCAGAT
>NW_026749642.1:0-1744 GCF_022355385.1 Mustela nigripes
TGAAGAGTTCTTCAGATAAGAACCTACACGGCACTCGAAAGCACCCAGAATATATAGTCCAACCTGGGCAGTATTGCACTGTCTGACAACCTGAGCCCGGACCTCGTACCTACACCCAGACAGCTGACCTCACACTGAGCCCATCAGACCCGCCATGGCCTTAGGTCATCATCTCTTCCCTACCTCAGTTTTCAGGATTCCGAACCTAGATCTTATCTCCAATCACTTCCCACGGGTCACTGTGATGTAAAAATCAGAAATCTTCCATACCCATGGCAGGAAACCTTGCGGTTGGCATGTTGTCCAACGTTCAGTGCAGGAGAAACCAGCATTCAGCCTGAGGCCTCGACCATTCTTGAGTGCGACGAGGGCATATACACGCATTGTGACCCTCAGCGTGAGTGCTGTCCTCTAGTACGTCCTCATAGTGGCTGGGCCATTAGATGTCATATTGGGTTTGACATGTCCCTAGGCCCAAATTTTTCACCAGATTTCTGGTTGTCCAGTCGCCCCTCCCAGGGCTCTCCTCTGAAATCCCTCATTTGCTGGGACACCTGAGTTTGATAAACAATTCAAAACAAATCAACAACAACAGAGCAACGGACTTCTTCCATCCCACAGAATAAACCCAAACTCTTTAGACGGGGCCAAACTCCCAGGGAGTAAGACTCGTCCATTTCCCATGAAATCACGCGGAAATTTCACGACCATGAGTGACACGATATCCAGAGACAAAAACTTGAGCAATAGCCTCACACTCGCCCTTTTTTCATATCCCGAAGTGTTCGCCTCATGGTCTGTAGATCAGTCCTGCCATACCTATGACCCGAAACACAAGCCGAGTTTGTGTTTTCAGACAACTGTCCAAACAGCCCTGTCCTACACACCCTACAGGCTCAGGCCCCTGGAGCCAAACCTGACGACTTTGCTTAACCTCTCCATGGGAACTGTAGGTGCCCATTCCAATGGCCACAACCCTACTAATAGGATAAACATCCAAAGTCCCTGAAGCCATCCCAATATTTGTGGCTTCCCAGGACAAACAGGGGCAATCTCGGCCCATCTGAGCACCTACCTGCACTCAGACCCGTAGACTGATGTCCCCAGATGTAAAAAGGAACGAACAGGACTCTAGGCACCTATCAGATCCATTGCTTTGGTTTCCAGGAATCTCTCCTCAGGGGCCTAGATTTCAATAACAGCATATGGCTGTTTCATGACTCACCCATTAGAACAAATCTCACCTACACATGGGAAACTTGCACGATGGAGCTGTGTGAAAGCCTCTCTTTACGAGAACCCTTCAGGGCCCCAGTGCCACCACTTCATTCCAAGGTCTCCATAGACAAAAAATCATATTAGGACACATCCACGGGAGAGTCCGTTTCAACTCAGCCTCCTCGATTGCTCCCCCAGATCCTGCAGATCTAACCTGTCTTGTTGCGTGGAGACAATTGGATGTGAGGTGGGCTACCCAGCCATGCATCCTCAGAACCCTGCTCGGAATATTTGTCCTGGAGCCAACCAACAGGTCTCAATTGACCTGCAGAAGAATCTTTGCAGTTGGGGGCTTCTCACAACTCCCATCGTGGGAAAACCACCATGGCTTGGTGATCCACCCACCCTTCAAGAAGGGGCCATCAGGGACAGAATGTCCAACCTGAGCGATCGTCTGATCCTTGCCCTGACTTCAGATGCACGAGATCTCGATTCAGGTCTGCAGATTGTGCCTGCCATATCCTCA
>NW_026749643.1:0-1743 GCF_022355385.1 Mustela nigripes
AGAAAGAGAAATTAAGGAGTCAATCCCATTTACAATTGCACCCAAAACCATAAGATACCTAGGAATAAACCTAGCCAAAGAGGCAAAGAATCTATACTCAGAAAACTATAAAGTACTCATGAAAGAAATTGAGGAAGACACAAAGAAATGGAAAAATGTTCCATGCTCCTGGATTGGAAGAATAAATATTGTGAAAATGTCTATACTACATAAAGCAATCTACACATTTAAAGCAATTCCTATGAAAGTACCATCCATCTTTTTCAAAGAAATGGAACAAATAATCCTAAAATTTATATGGAACCAGAAAAGACCTCGAATAGCCAAAGGAATATTGAAAAAGAAAGCTAAAATTGGTAGCATCACAATTCCGGACGTCAAGCTCTATTACAAAGCTGTCATCATCAAGACAGCATGGTTCTGGCACAAAAACAGACACTAGATCAATGGAACAGAATAGAGAGCCCAGAAATAGACCCTCAACTCTAGGTTAACTAATCTTCAACAAAGCAGGAAAGAATGTCCAATGGAAAAAAGACAGCCTCTTCAATAAATGGTGTTGGGAAAATTGGACAGCCACATGCAGAAAAATGAAATTGGACCATTTCCTGACACCACACACGAATATAGACTCAAAATGGATGAAGGACCTCAATGTGAGAAAGAAATCCATCAAAATCCCTGAGGAGAATACAGGCAGCAACCTCTTCGACCTCAGCCACAGCAACATCTTCCGAGGAACATCGCCAAAGGCAAGGGAAGCAAGGGCAAAAATGAACTACTGGGATTTTATCAAAATCAAAAGCTTTTGCACAGCAAAGGAAACAGTTAACAAAACCAAAAGACAAGTGACAGAATGGGAGAAGATATTTGCAAACGACATATCAGATAAAGGGCTAGTGTCCAAAATCTATAAAGAAGTTAACAAACTCAACACCCAAAGAACAAATAATCCAATCAAGAAATGACCAGAAGACATAAACAGACATTTCTGCAAAGAAGACATCCAGATGGCCATAGACACATGAAAAAGTGCTCCATATCACTCAGCATTGGAAATACAAATCAAAACCACAATGAGATATCACCTCACACCAGTCAGAATGGCTAAAATCAACAAGTCAGGAAATGACAGATGCTGGCGAGGATGCGGAGAAAGGGGAACCCTCCTACACTGTTGGTGGGAATGCAAGCTGGTGCAACTACTTACGAAAACAACATGGAGGTTCCTCAAAATGTTGAAAATAGATCTACCGTATGACCCAGCAATTGCACTACTGGGTATTTAACCCAAAGATACAAATGTGAACAGAAGGGGCACGTGCACCTGAATGTTTATAGCAGCAATGTCTACAATAGCCAAACTATGGAAAGAACCTAGATGTCCATCAACTGATGAATGGATAAAGAAGATTTGGTACATATACACAATGGAATACTATGCAGCCATCAAAAGAAATGAAATCTTGCCATTTACAATGACATGGGTGTAACTAGAGGGTATCATGCTTAGCAAAATATGTCAAGCGGAGAAAGACAACTATCATATAATCTCCCTGATATGAGGAAGTGGAGATGCAACATGGGGTTTTAAGGGGGTAGGAGAAGAATAAATGAAACAAGATGGGATCAGGAGGGAGACAAACCATAAGTGACTCTTAATCTCACAAAACAAACTGAGGGTTGTTGGAAGGATGGGGGTTGAGAGAAGGGGGGTGGGGTTATGGACATTGGGGAGGGTAT
>NW_026749644.1:0-1743 GCF_022355385.1 Mustela nigripes
CATATGATCTCCCTGATATGAGGAAGTGGTGATGCAACATGGAGGCTTAAGTGGGTAGGAGAAGAATAAATGAAACAAGATGGGATTGGGAGGGCGACAAACCATAAGTGACTCTTAATCTCACAAAACAAACTGAGGGTTGCTGGGGGGGAGGGGATTTGGGAGAAGGGGGTGGGATTATGGACATTGGGGAGGGTATGTGCTTTGGTGAGTGCTGTGAAGTGTGTAAACCTGGTGATTCACAGACCTGTACCCCTGGGGATAAAAATATATGTTTATAAAAAATAAAAAATTTAAAAAAAAATTGTCCATACTACCCAAAGCAATTTACAGATTTAATGCAACCCCATCAAAAGATCAACAGCATTTTTCACATAACTAGAATAAACAATCCTAAAATTTGTATGGGACCACAAAAGACCAAGAATAGCAAAGCAGGCTTGAAAAAGAAAAACAAAACCACAGTTATCACAATCTCAGATTTCAAGATACATTACAAAGCTGTAGTAATCAAAACAGTATGGCCACAAAGAGACACATAGATCAATGGAACAGAATAAGAAGCCCAGAAATAAACCTACAATGACATGGTCAATTAATCTTAGATAAAGGAGGCAAAAATATGCCCTCCAAAATAATCTGATTTTAAAATGGTCAGGGGACATCAATGGACATTTCTTCAAAGAAGACATAGAGATGGCCAACAGACACATGGAAAGATGCTCAACATCATTCATTATTAGGGAAATTCAAACCAAAATTACGACAATCACACCAGTTAGAATGGCTAAAATGAAAACACAAGAAACAAGTGTTGGCAAGTATGTGGAAAGAAAGGAACCCTTACTCACTGTTAATAGGAATGCAAACTGGGGAAGCCACTCTGGAAAACAGTATAGAGGTTTTTCAAAATATTAAAAACAGAATTACCATACTATCCAGTAATTCCCCTACTTGGTATTTACCCAAAGAATACAAAAATCCTAATTTAAAAAGATATATGTACCCCCATGTTTATTCCAGCATTATTTACAACAGCCAAACTATGGAAGCATCCAAGTGTTCATTGATAGATGAATAGATAAAGAAGATGTGATATCACATCTTATTTATGTATATATATGTATGTGTGTGTATATATAAGCCAAAGGCAGAGGCTTAACCCACTGTACATATATATATACACACAACCATAAAATGTGTGTGTGTGTGTGTATACAGCCATGAAAAATAATGAAATAATAAAATCTTGTCATTTGCAACAACATAGATGGATCTATCAAGTATATTGTTAAGTGACATAAGTCAGTCAGGAACAGACAAATGCCATACATATCATTTCACTAACATGTGGAATTTAAGAAACAAACATATGAAGAAAAACTGAGACAAATGAAGAAACAGATACTTAACTATAGAAAACAAACTGATGGTTATCAGTTGTTGCGCAGTATTTAAACCACATTGAGATATCACCTAACACCAGTTAGAATGGCCAAAATTAGCAAGACAGGAAACAACATGTGTTGGAGGGGATGTGGAGAAAGGGGAACCCTCTTCCTCTGTTGGTGGGAATGCAAGTTGGTGCAGCCACTTTGGAGAACAGTGTGGAGATTCCTCAAGAAATTAAAACTAGAGCTTCCCTATGGCCCTGCAATTGCACTCCTGGATATTTACCCCAAAGATACAGATGTCATGAAAAGAAGGGCCATCTGTACCCCAATGTTTATAGCAGCAATGGCC
>NW_026749645.1:0-1743 GCF_022355385.1 Mustela nigripes
CTGCAGACCACTCGGGAGCCTGAGTGCGCTCCCGGGACCCGGAGCACGACCTCTAAATCTGTGTTCAAATCCCGACGAGTGTCATGACGGGTCCCTGCCCTCCCTGTGGCCTTGGAGCCTGCAGTCTTGGTGAACCCACCTATTAGTCTTGGGAATTCTCTGTAGAAACTGGGATTTTCTGTCAGACACACATATAAACAGTGTCCATAATAAACACTAGTTTTCTCTTTCCCTTTCCAATCTGTATATTATTTCATTTCCTTTTCTTATCTTATCACACTGATCAGACTTCCAGGAGATACTGCATAACGGTGCTGAGAACAGTCAGCCGTGCTTCCTTCCTAGTATTTAGGGAAAAGCTAGTTTTCCACCACTAAGGGTGATATTAAGTGCAGGGTTTTTTGTAAATATGTTTTATTAGATTTATCAGTTTCATTTTCTCTGCTCTTGTCTTATTTTCTTTTTTCAAATTACTCTGGGTTTATTTTGCTCTTATATTTCTAGATGTAAAAGGTAAATGCTTTAACTATTAATTTGAGCATTTCTTCTTCTGTAATATCTGCCTCTCATAATATCTATTTCCCTATAGGCACTGGGTTAGCTTCTTGTCACACACTTTGATATCTTGTATTTTTCATTTCCATTCACTTCAAATATTTAAAAATTTCTCTCAAGACTTCCTCTTTGACTGTGGGTTATTTAGAAATATTTCTTAATTTCTTTTTTTTCTTTCTTAATTTCTAAGTGGAAATTTTTCTGTAGGTTAGGGTATTAAATTCGACTCTAATTCTATTGTGGTCAAAGAAATACGTTATTTCAAATCCTTAAACGCTGTCAGGTTAGTGTTATGACGCAGGACAGGACATTGTCTGGGGAGGCTCCCCAGTGCACTTGAAAGGAATGTGAGGTCTGCTGCTGGGGTTGAACGTTCTCTAAATGTCAGTGAGGTTGCGTGGGCTCAGGGTCGTGTTCGCTGGTTGTCTTCTTGCTGACTGTCCATGCGGAGAGCGGGTGCTCGGCTCTCTGACTCTGACAGTGGACTCACGTGCTTCTCCTTTCAGTTCCGTCAGTTCCTGCGTCGTGGGTCCAGTGCTCTGCAGTTAGGAGCTCATGCACCTGGGGTTCTCCTCACTTCCTGCGGAGTTGGCCTTCCGTCATTCTGCACCACTCTTCACCCTGGAAATAATCCTTGCTCTGACGTCTACTCTCTCTGACGTTTACCTGCCCATGGAGGTGTCTTTGGATTCGTGTTCGTGTGTTGTCATCATTCATCTCATGTGTCAAAGTGGTTGGTCCCCAGTGTCAAGACTTGTGGTCAAGTATGATTCTGGACTTTTCTAGGAGGCGATTTGGGATGAGATACACTTAAATGGATGAACTTTGAGTAGAGCAGACTGCCCTCCACATTGTGAGTGAGCCTCGCCCCATCAGTTGAAACCTGAGTGAGAGTAAAGACTGACCTCCCCTGAGCAAGGGAGAATTCGACAGCACACGGCCATCAGACTGGAACTGGGGTATTGTCTCGTCCTTGTGTCTCCTCCTGACGACCTTGGACTTGAACCCCAGCAGCAGATCTTCCCTGCATCTCAGCCTGGCTCACCCTCCCCACAGACCTGACTCACCAGCCTCTATAATAGTGTGAGCCATTCCTTACAGCGCATCTCTCTGGATCTATAAGCGTCCTTACTGCTGGTTCCTGCAGAATCCTGACTACTACCCACAGCACGTCTCTTCCTATCTCCT
>NW_026749646.1:0-724 GCF_022355385.1 Mustela nigripes
GGACAACATGCCAACCACAAGGTTTCTTGCCATGGGGAAAGAGTTCTGAATTCTACATCATTTTCAAACCCTGGCCGTGATTGGAGATAAGGTCTAGGTTCTGAAGCCTGAAAACCGAGGTTGAGAAGAGATGACGACCTATGGCCATGGCGGGTCCAATGTGCTCAGAGTGCGGCCAGCTGTCTCTTTGGGCCCGGATTCCAGGCTCAGGCTGTGTCAGAAAGGGCATTAGTGCCCATGTCAGCCTATATATTTGGGGTACAGCCGAATGGCATGCAGGTTGATCCTCATTTGGGGTTTCTTGGTAGCCTCAGAGGGCCATGTTTTTCTTCTGGAGGGCAGGCAGAGTGCTGCATTGTAGTTCTGGATTGCCAAACTGGAGTGCTTGTGGGAGAGTAGTCTGAGGACGGATTACTGAGAACCCAGCTAGGCCTACGTTTCTGGGTGAGGATATGGCAGGCACAATCTACAGAACTGAATCGAGATTTCATGCATCTGAAGTCAGTGCGAGAATCAACGATCGCTCAGGTTTGACATTCTGTCCCTGATGGCCCCTTCTTAAAGGGGGAGTGGATCACGAGGCCATGGGTGTTTTCCCACGATAGGAGTTGTGAGAAGCTCCCAACTGCAAAGATTCTTCTGCAGGACAATTGAGACCTGTTGGTTGGCTCCAGGAATACGATTCTGAGCAGGGTTCTAAGGATGGATGGCTGGGTAGCCCACC
>NW_026749646.1:824-1743 GCF_022355385.1 Mustela nigripes
TGGAGACAATTGGAATGCGAGGTGGCACTGGGGCCCTGAAGGGTTCTCCTAAAGAGAGGCTTTCACACAGCTCCATCGTGCAAGGTTCCCATGTATAGATGAGATTTGTTCTGATGTGTGAGTCAAGAAACAGCGATATGCTGTTATTGTAAACCAAGCTTCTGAGGAGAGATGCCTTGAAACCAAAGCAATGGATCCGTTAGGTGCCTAGGGGCCTTTTTGTTCCTTTTTACCTCTGGGGACATCAGTCTATGGGACTGAGTGCTAGTAGGTGCTCAGATGGGCTCAGATTGCCCCTGTTTGTCCTGGGAAGCAACAAATATTGGGATGGCCTCAGGGACTTTGGAGGTTTATCCTATTTATAGGGTGTGGCCATTGGATTGGGCACACACAATTCCTTTGGAGAGGGCAAGCACAGTCGTCAGGTTTGGCTCCAGAGTCCTGAGACTGTAGGGTGTGTAGGCCAGGGCTGTTTGGACAGTTGTTGGAAACGCAAACTCGGCTAATGTTTAGGGTCATAGGTATGGAAGGACTGATCTACAGACCATGAGGAGAACTATTCGGGATATGAAAAAAAGGGCGACTGTGAGGCTCTTGCTCAAGTTTTTGTCTCTGGATATCCTGTCACACATGGTCGTTAAATTTCTGGGTGACTTCATGGGAAATGGACGAGTCTTACTCTCTGGGGGTTTGGCCCCGTCCAAAGTGTTTGGGGTCATTCTGTGGGATGGAAGAAGTGCGTTGTTCTGTTGTTGTTGATTTGTTTTGTTTTGTTTTTCAATCTCAGGTATCCCACCAAATGAGGGATTCCAGAGTAGAGACCTGGGGAGGCGCGACTGGACAACCAGAAATCTGGTTAAAATTTGGGGCCTAGGGACATGTCAAGCCCATTATGACATCTAATGGTCCAGCCACTGTA
>NW_026749647.1:0-1743 GCF_022355385.1 Mustela nigripes
ACAAATTTCCTTCCTGTGTTTTCAGATAAAATACCGTTTTTCATTATGTCTTTCCATATACAGGGCTGCAGAGTGAGTTACATGATGTTTCCAAAGCTGTTGCCAACTCAAAGCAGTTAGGTGTAAAGTTAACTTCCTTCAAGGCTGTTCAATTTTTCCCTCATCCACTTCTGCCGGACACCAGTTCTCTGTACGTAGACCAAGTTTCTGCATGTGGGGCGGGACTTCCTGCACAGAAGTACAAAGAGGAGTACCTGAAACACTGACTGTTATTAAGGGATATTTGGGTCCCTTGGAGTAAGGCCACAGAATCTAGATATGTCTGTGTGTCATGAGTCCGTGGGTCTGTGTGTGTGTATTTATTTTTCTGCTGTGCTTGACTGCTCCTAATTTCTTGCAAAATCAAATCTGTGTCTTTGTGCATAGTGATGAATGAACTCGAAAATCCTATATTTTCACAGGAAAATCATTCCTTGGTATGCTCCTTCTCCAAATAATTCAAAATAACCTCTCTTTGAGCCAAAAAGTGTTTTTTGCATGTTTTAGGGAAGTGGGTAAATGACTGATTTTATAGAGAGCTCTTATTTGCGGGGCACTGAATATTTTAAATACATTACCTCTTGAATCATTTCCACAACCCTACAAAGTACTGTATAATTACCTTTTTGAACAAAGTTGAAGTAACACATAGGATAAAATTGTAGAGCTAAGAAATAATTCCTAATTCTGACTCAAGAATCCAATCTTCAGAAGACTTGCTAGTGTAACCTGCATTCTTCTTAACGGGAGAGCCCCTGCTCTGACATTTGCTGGTTACCTCCCTTTCTGCTTAATCTTTCTGAGCCTTGATCAATTTCTTTTTTTTGGAGGGGGGGAGTAACTTATAATATCTTCCTTACACATATTTTGTAAACAAATGAAACATGATATTTGAAAAGTACCTACCTCAATGAATGTTAATTTTATTCTAGGGAATATGTTGAAGGACTTTTTGAGCAAAACAAAACTAAAGCTAAAGAAGAATAGGTACTATAAGTCACATAAAGCAATTGGACTTTATTTTTATTTTATTTTATTTTTTTCATTTATTACAATTTTCAAGGACATACAAAGGCCGAGTGAAAGACTAGAATAAGGAAAATCTCATCCATATATGGCTAATCTTGTTTCATCCATACCCCATCTACTAACTACTTTGAAGGAAATATCCCAGACATTATGCTATTATTCTTAAATATCTTAACATATATTTCTAAAAGATAAAGATTCTTAAAAAAAAAAAAAACCCACTATACTAATATCACTCCTGTACAGAGGTTTCCAGGACCACCCACAAGCTCATTGATTGGCTAGAAGATCCCACAGAACTCAGCAGAGACAGGCTACAAAGCAAAATCAGCAGAGGAAAAAGGTGCATTGGCAAAATCCAGAGAAAACCAGGCACAAACTTCCCAGAACCTTCCCCAATGGAGTCACATAGGACACGCTTAATTTCCCTAGCAGTAACTTGTGACAACACATATAGGATTTTTTTTATTGGAGGCATACTTTGCCTAGCACATAACAATTTTCTAGACACCCAGAGGGAGAGCAGGTGTTCTGCATAAATCACACTGATTGCACAAACAGGTAGGCACAGTAAGTGCCAACTCCTGTCAGTTCTGGGAACAGCAGGACCCCTGCAGAAATCCAAACTGCCAGCTGCCATCCAAGGGCCAAGCTGGCAAGCAGGCTTCCCTAAAG
>NW_026749648.1:0-797 GCF_022355385.1 Mustela nigripes
ACCAGTGGAACAGAGTAGAGAGTCCAGATATGGACCCTCAACTCTGTTCCACTGGTCTATGTGTCTGTTTTTATACCAGTACCATGCTGTCTTGGTGATCACAGCTTTGTGGTAAAGCTTGAAATCAGGTAATGTGATGCCCCCTGTTTTATTTTTGTTTTCCAACATTTCCTAAGCGAATCAGGGTCTCTTCTGATTCCATACAAATTTTAGGATTATTTGCTCCAGCTCTTTGAAGAATACCAGTGGAATTTTGATCGGAAGAGCATTAAAAGTATAGATTGCACTAGGCAGTATAGACATTTTAACAACGTTTATTCTTCTGATCCACGACCATGGAATGGTCTTCCATCTTTTTGTATCTTCTTCAATTTCTCTCATGATTGTTCTGTAGTTCCTCAAGTACAGATCCGTTACCTCTTTGGTTAGGTTTATTCCCAGTTATCTTATGGTTCTTGGTGCTATAGTAAATGATGCTGGGAAAACTGGGCAGCTATATGTAGAAGAATGAAACTCGACCATTCTCTTACACCGTACACAAAGATAAACTCAAAATGTATAAAAGACCTCAGTGTGAGACAGGAATCCATCAGAATCCTAGAGGATAACACAGGCAGTAATCTCCTCGATATCAGCCACAGCAACTTCTTTCAAGATATGTTTCCAAAGGCAAAGGAAACAAAAGCGAAAATGAACTTTTGGGACTTCATCAACATCAAAAGCTTCTGCACAGCAAAGGAAACAGTCAAGAAAACAAAGAGGCAACCCACGGAATGGGAGAAGATATTTGCGAATGA
>NW_026749648.1:897-1743 GCF_022355385.1 Mustela nigripes
TTTTGATGTTGATGAAGTCCCAAAAGTTCATTTTCGCTTTTGTTTCCTTTGCCTTTGGAAACAAAAGCGAAAATGAACTTTTGGGACTTCATCAACATCAAAAGCTTCTGCACAGCAAAGGAAACAGTCAAGAAAACAAAGAGGCAACCCACGGAATGGGAGAAGATATTTGCAAATGACAGTACAGACAAAAGGTTGATATCCAGGATCTATAACAAACTCCTCAAACTCAACACATACAAGACAGACAATCAAATAAAAAAAATGGACACAGGATATGAACAAACCCTTCTCCAATGAAGACATACAAATGGCTATCAGACAGATGAAAAAATGTTCATCATCACTAGCCATCAGGGAGATTCAAATTAAAACTACATTGAGATATTATCTTATACCAGTGAGACTGGCCAAAATTAACAAGACAGGAAACATGTGTTGGAGGGGATGTGGAGAAAGGGGAACCCTCTTCCACTGTTGGTGGGAAGCAAGATGGTGCAGCCTCTTTGGAGAACAGTGTGGAGATTCCTCAAGAAACTAAAAATAGAACTTCCCTATTACCCGGTAATTGCACTCCTGGGTATTTACCCCAAAGATACAGATGTAGTGAAAAGAAGGGCCATCTGTACCCCAATGTTTATAGCAGCAATGGCCATGGTCGCCAAACTGTGGAGAGAACCAAGATGCCCTTCAACGGACGAAAGGATAAGGAAGATGTGGTCCATATACACTATGGAGTATTCCTCCATCAGAAAGGACGAATACCCAACTTTTGTAGCAACATGGACAGGACTGGAAGAGATTATGCTGAGTGAAATAAGTCAAGCAGAGAGAGTCAATTATCAT
>NW_026749649.1:0-1743 GCF_022355385.1 Mustela nigripes
ATATCAACAAGGATGAAAAAAACTGAGTTGCTTGAATTGTATTCTGCTTAGAAACATAGAGGTATAATGGTGAGTGCTGTGAGTTATGTAAGACTGATGATTCACATGCCTGTACCCCTGAAGCAAATAATACTTTGCATGTTAATAAAAAAAAAAAGATACAAAGCATAAAACAAAATCAAACATTATGGAATGCTACTTAACCTCTCATCAATGTGCAATGTAGGAATCTAACATACCAGATGCAATGGTGATTCATACAAGCTAATATTTATTGAGAGATTTCCATGTGTACTGAAAGGGATGCAAATATAAAATTGGTCATGACTAGAAGAAAAGTGAAGGCATACACATAAATAACTAATATATATAAGATAGAGAGTGGCAAGTAACAGGGATACACGAAATAATCACCTGTTAACAGTTCAAAGGAGAACCAGAAAGGCTTGTGAAAGAAAGTTCATTAAATCTAGGCCTTAAAATACAGACTTAAGAAAGAGATGTGGAAAAATCCATCTGGAAAAAAAATGAGATTAGGCACTAAACCTGGGATTCCACTAACAAACTTCAAGGTGTTCCATTTAGCTCTTATGTTACGGATGAGTGAGGAAGATGTTGGGGAATTATTTATTAGTAATATTTACTGAGTGCCTCCTATGTGTCATGCACCATTCAATATGCTAGGGAAAGACCAGTGATCAAAACAAACCAAATCACTGCCCTTGGGGGAAGGGAGGCAACATTCTAGTAGTTATAAACATATGCCACAAATGTCTCGAGCCCATGATCACTTTCCACAGTAGCCTTCTTCATGATTAATCTCCTCTCAGAGTAGACAAAACAAACCCACACACACAAGCACACACACACATTATTCATTTAGACCCTAAATTTTAGAGGATCACCATTTAATGTTGTCCAATTAATCACCAATTAATGTTGTCTGATTATACCTGAGCAAATCTGGCATTCTCAAAGTGGGTAGAGGAAAAAAAGAAGATGGGCCCAAAAAGGGGGCAAAGAGAAGGAATCTCCCCTGGTTTTCAATGCTGGATGCAAATTAGAATCATCTGGGGAGATTTAAAAAAATACCCATGTCTGGCCACGACTCCAGAGCAATTAAACCAGACTCTCTGGAGGTTGGACCCAAACATCATTATTTATTTTTAAAGTTCCTCAGGTAATTCAAATGTGCAGGCAGATGAAACACCATTGAAATAATCAATACTCCAAAGGACTATCTCACTTTTTTTTCCCCCTGCTTCATTGTATAGTTAGATAAGTAGATAGATAACTTGCATTAACCCCCTAAATCTTTTGTTATAATCCAGTCAACAAGTCAGAATTTTGGAGATGGGAAAGGAATAAGATTTTGGGACAGCTGAGAAAAAGCCTAAAAAAGCAAAACTGACAATCATAAGGAGAATAACTTGGAGGTGCCATTGAAGTAAGTGGGGAGAAGTTGAAATGCAAATATGATTTCTTAGATTTGAGTCTTAGCTTCACAGCTGACTTTGTGATTTTCTCATTTATAAAACTGAAAAATATAATAAAAGACCTCTTCCTCATACCTTGTAGGGCTCTACTGAGAATCAAGGGAGACAGTATTGGTAAAAGTCTATTGTAAACCAAAAAAAACTCTACTACAAGTTTGAGGAATTATGGCCTAACAGATGAAGCAACATCAGAAAGGGAAAAAAAAAAAAAAAAAAAAAGCCCTAGTGAACAATGTCTAAAGCAGTG
>NW_026749650.1:0-1742 GCF_022355385.1 Mustela nigripes
CCTGCGCCTCGGGGAGGGAGCACGGACATAGGAGGCTCAGCAGGGTTACCGGGATCACCTGTGGGGAAGAGGCAGGGAGAACTGAAGCCAGAGAGAGTGAGGCCATCTGCGAAGAGCCCCGGAAGAGCCAGAGCATTCGGTGTGGGAGTCAGAAGCCACTAGATTGGATCCAAGCACAGAAGGGAGTTATCAAGACCAGAAATTGTAGTCAGATAAGTTAAGAACAGAAAGACGCCTTCCCCCAGGCCCAGAAAACTCTCATTCATCCTTTAAGACCCATTTCAAAGGCTCTTCCCTCTCTTTTCTGGCTCCCCTCGTCAACAGACCCCTTTTCTGCACCCCTGCAGCAGCCGTTCTGCACCTCTGTGCCTCCTTGTCACGGTCGCAACGCCCCGAGGAACAGGGAGCTCACTGGCAGAACATCTCTAACTTTGTAAACCCAGTACCAAGCAAGATTCCTGATACACTGAGTCCTGAGGACTCAGTAAATGTTTGCTGATTGACTCGCTGCTGGCAGGATACCTGCTCCTTCTCGTGTGCGAGCTGAATGTGGAAGATGGGAGCAGCCCGAATGTCATCCGACAGGCTGGGGGAAGTGGATCACCTGCAGGAGGGTCTCGATGCATCGAGCCTTGGGGCATCGAGCCTTGAGCTGTCCAGAGAACAGCTGTGGAAGAAGCAGTAATGTCAGTGTCCGCTAGAAGGCAAAGGCAGGGGCGGGGGCGGGGGTGGAGGAGGAGAAAGAAGTGGGAGAGTTGCAGGCAGGCGCCTGAGATCCTGAAGGCTGGCCACAGAGGCTGCAGAGAAGTGATCCCCATAGGTAGTCCCAAACTCACAATCCCCAGGTGTGAAGAAAAAGGGTTAGTGGTGGGCTTTGATTGGCTGGGTTAAACTGGAGGATTAATGGCAAACTGGTCACACTTTCAGCCGCGTGCCTCCAACCCCATAGGCTGGTATCTTAAACTCAACTCACTCTTCTGGTTTCCTCCTTAACCGTATCCTTCTTTTATACCCTGCCAAGATGGCTCATTGGCAAAGCTGTTCCTTTTTGTCACCCTCCCCTCCTCTCCGCTAGCTCAGCACTGCCCAAGAGTAATATAATGCAAGCCACAAATGTAATTTAGGATTTCCTAGTACTCCATTAAAAGAGAAACTGAAAAATTAATGCAAAAATTAATGCAAAAGAAACAGAAAATTAATTTTAAACATGTTTTATCTCATCCAATATATCTAAAGTATTATTTCAACATGTAAATAATATTAAAAATTATCGGTAGGATATTCTACAATAGTTTTGTATCATGTCTTTGAAATCCAGTGTCTAGTTTATAATCCCAGCTCATCTCAGTTCAGGTACTGAATTTCTATGTAAAAGTAAAATGTAGTTCTACCAAAACAATAAAGTTGCATTTAACGAAGAAAATTACCCTGCTTCAGTTTTTTTTTTTTTTAAGATTTTATTTGTTTATTTAACAGAGAGAGAGAGAGATCACAAGTAGGCGGAGAGGCAGGCAGAGAGAGAGGGGGAAGCAGGCTTCCTGCTGAGCAGAGAGCCGATGCGGGGCTTGATCCCAGGACTCTGGGATCATGATCTGGGCCTAAGGCAGAGGCTTAACCCACTGAGCCACCCAGGCGCCCCTACCCTGCTTCAGTTTTTAAGCAAAACTTCAAGTTCAGCTCCTCGGACACACTAGCCACATTTTAAGGGCTCAGCAGCCACATATGGGTGGTTGCTGCCATTT
>NW_026749651.1:0-1742 GCF_022355385.1 Mustela nigripes
CAGGGTTTGATCTCTGGCAGACATTTAACCAACTGAGCCATCCACGCACCCCAAAGCTCCCTTTCAAAATCTTCAGTAAGTATTTTGCTGCTCTTTACTGTAACTGTATCCCCCTCAGACTTCTTGACAGTAAGTTTCTCTAGCTCTGTAGTCAGTTCTTAATCAATGAGGACACGTGCTCTGGACCTCAGTTTGGTGCTCCTCCACCAAGATGCTACCTGCCACTCAGGTGTGTGAACTCTTGCAGCTCAGGCCTAGTCACACTTTTGGGAACTCTGGGGCATCAGCGAACCTGCCCTAAGGGGACCATGCTTTGTGCATTAAAGCAGGCCCCTGCCATGAAGCAGCCCCTCTCAAACCTCCCCAAGTTGTCCTTCCCTACACAGCACAAAGTCTCTAAGAAACTCAACCTGCTGGGAAAGCTCATTTCTCTATGACCAAGGACCACAAGAGAGAGAAGGTATACCATGGGCCCCACACAGAAAGAGGTCTTCACTGAAAGCCTTTGAAAGAGAGTCTGCCTTTTCTTCCAGGCATTCCATCATGGCACCTCAAATTCCTGAGATGCTCTTCCACTGCTCCCCCTGAGATGCCAAAAGGCACTTGGCAGTCGAATAGGTCATTCCCACAGCCCACCTACATGATTCTTGAGGGCCTGCCTGGTGCTGGGGATGGGTGAAGGCAACACAGGCCCCTGGTCTTGTGCTCTGATGTCACTGGCTCTTGAGCAAACAAAGGAAAATGAGAGGGTCCAGGAGACTGCACACAACACCATGTTCTCAGAACATCTCCCTGGCCCCCAAGATCACCTTGTCATGGAAATGTCAGCAGAGCATGGCAAGTGCTACTTCAGAAGTCCCTCTGACACCTCAGCAACAGAGAGAGAGCCCACCCATAAACATAATCCCTAGAACCAGCATCCTTTAGGAACCAAAACCCCTATGAGTCAATTATTTTGGTATGTGTTAGTGTATTTTTACCTATGTAAAATATAACAAAAAGAGGAATGACATACCTGTATGATTTGGGGCAGTAGAGCAACTCGATTTTGAGTGTTTTGGATTATAGCTAGATACTTTTTTTCTAAAAAGAAATTTATAATCCATTTAATAAAAACAATGTGAATTGCCATGTATGGAATTTTTATACTATAAATGTTTTCATTGTCTTGAGTGGTAGTAATGTACATACACTGGCGCTGGTCTCAAATGGGGGTTGTCTGGAAGGAAACAGAATACACGATTAGGGGAGTGAGTGTAAGCCACCACCCTAAACAGTTCAATTTCTCACAAACATATAACTCAGCTATATATTTGATTGGATGAATATCAACTAAAACTTTAAAATTAAAGTACCAGAAATTATTAGGGATGACATTTTTTGGTAGACTTGTTTCTGATTCTGCCTTGTGACCTGACAAAGGTGGGATGGTGACTCCTGTTACTGCTTGCTTATTACAGCTATGGCATACAGCGGTGGAAGTACTAAGTACTAAGTACTAGAAAATTTGAGAAAGGATAAGCAATTCTAATAGTATGGATTATTTTCACATACATTATAACTAATTTAATATTTTAGGACTGAAACAAATCTAGAAGAATGTACAGACATTCTTCATCATTTCAGGTACTTTAAAATCTAATACTACCCTAATCAAATCCATGGGACTTTAGTTTTATAGCCTTTTCCTTGTAGATGAATCTGAAGAATAGAATCAGTATAAACTACTTTATGTCTGAAAG
>NW_026749652.1:0-1742 GCF_022355385.1 Mustela nigripes
ATTAGTAGGGTTGTGGCCATTGGAATGGGCACATACAATTCCCTTGGAGAGGGTAAGCACAGTCGTCAGGTTTGGCTCCAGGGGGCTGAGCCTGTAGTGTCTGTAGGCCAGGGCTGTTTGGACAGATGTCTGAAAACACAAACTCGACTTACGTTTCGGGTCATAGGTATGGATGGACTGATCTACAAACCAAGAGGAGAACTCTTTGGGATATGAAAAAAGGGCGAGTGTGAAGCTCTTGCTCAAGTTTTTGTCTCTGGATACCGTGTCATTCAGAGTCGTGAAATTTCCGGGTGACTTCATGGGAAATGGACGAGTCGTACTCTCTGGGGGTTTGGCCCCGTTCAAAGAGTTTGGGGTCATTCTGTGGGATAGAAGAAGTCCGTTGTTCTGTTGTTCTTGATTTGTTTTGTTTTGTTTTTCAACCTCAGGTGTCAATTCAAATGAGGGATTCCAGAGTAGAGCCCTGGGGAGGGGCAACTGGACAACCAGAAATCTCGTTAAAAATTGGGGCCTAGGGGCATGTCAAGCCCATTATGACATCTAATGGTCCAGCCACTGAGAGGACGTACTAGAGAACAGGAGTCACGCTGAGGGTCACAATGCGTGTTTATAGCCTCGTCGCACTCAGTAATGGGCGGGGCCTCAGGCTGAATGCTGATTTCTCCTACACTGAACTTTGGACAACATGCCAACCACAAGGTTTCTTGTCACGGGTAATGAAGAGTTCTGATTTCTTCATCACAGTCACCCCTGGGCAGTGATTGGAGATAAGGTCTAGGTTCTGAATCCTGAAAAGTGAGGTAGGGAAGAGATGATGACCTAAGGCCATGGCGGGTCTGATGTGCTCAGTGTGCAGTCAGCTGTCTGGGTGTTGGTCACGAGGTCCGGGCTCTGGTTGTCAGACAGTGTATTAGCACCCAGGTTAGACTATATATTTTGGGTGCATTCGAGTGCCGTGTAGATTCTTATCTGAAGAACTCTTCAGGATATGAAGAATGAGCGAGTCTGAGGTGCGTGCTCAGGCTTATGTCTCTGGATTTTGTATCAGCGATGGCCGTGGAATGTTGGGGAGGCTCATGGGCCATGGACTAATCTTGCTCTCTGTGGAATTGGCCCGATCCCAATTGTTTTTCGTCAATCTGTGGGATGGGAGGACTCCTTTCAGGTTTCTTACCTCAGGTGTCCCACCAAAAGAGGAATTCCAAAGCAGAGCCCTGGGGAATAGTGAAGGGACAACCCGAACTATGGATAAAAATTGGGGCCTAGGGGCATGGAAAGCCCAATATGCTGTCTCATCATCCAGCCACTGAGAGGCCTTACCTGAGGACTGGGCTCATGCTGAGGGTCACAATGTGTGTTTGTGTCCAATGTGGCCCGCAAGCTTGGGCGGGGCCTCATGGGCCACACTGGTTTCAACTACACTGAACCTTGGACAACATGCCAACCACAAGTTTTCTTCCCTGGGGAAAGGGTTCTGATTTCTGCATCATTTTCAAACCCGGGCCGTGATTGGTGATAAGGTCTAGGTTCTGAACCTGAAAACCGATGTTGAGAAGAGATGACGACATAAAGCCATGGCGGGTCCGATGTGCTCAGTGTGCGTCTAGCTGTCTGGGTGGGGCCAGGAGGTCCAGGCTCAGGCTGTGTCAGAAAGGGCATTAGTGCCCAGGCCAGCCTATATATTTTGGGGAGAGCCTAATGCAGTGCAGGTTGATCCTCATTGGGGGTTTCTGGGTAGC
>NW_026749653.1:0-1742 GCF_022355385.1 Mustela nigripes
CACTTTCTTCTAGGTTCTCACTTATTCTTCCCATGTCATTTGCATGACATTTCCAGTGTCATTCCATGATACTACTGGCAGCCTCTTTTCTTCTAGTTTGGTTTCTATCTCCCAGTCCCACCTCCAGCTCCTAACCTCTCAGAACACTGCCCCTGAAGCAACCATGTGCCTGAGTTTTATCACTTTGGTACCAGGGCCACCCACAGTCTGGAGACTCACCTTCTTTGGGCAGATGGATTCCCTTTCCCTAGTATGGTGATACCATCTGTGTCACACCTTTGCTTGGGAGTAAGCAGGAAAGTCTCGTCTTTCTTCTCCTTTCCTTTCCCCTGGACAGCTATTCATGAAGTAAGGTTAGGAGTAAAGGGTGAATTCCCTGTAGGTTCCCTCCAGATGCCCCTCTCCCCTTTATAATTGGATATCCAGTTTTTAAACCCATTATTTAAGAAAATACATTTTTAAAATCATCAAGGTAACAATGTGGTGAGGTGGAATTTTAAAATATAATACAGTCTCTTTTTCAGAGGGTGAGCCAGAAAGTTACCTTAAGAAAAATTTTTCTTATTATGAGAAAAAGAAAAGTGACTGGCTTACCTTAGTTATGTTAATGCTTAGGTAGCCTGTTCCGGTGTTTTTGTGTTTGGCCTTGAAGGACAGACCATAGCATTCTGGTTTTAGCAAAGTCTCCCTTTCTTACCCCTGAACCTTTGTGAAGCTTGTGAGCCAGTTTTTCATCAGAAGTCTAGCAGCCCCGTGAGAGGGAAGAGAAAAGGACCCCAGATTTAATGCTAGACAAATTTGGAAGATGCCACAGTGTCCCTGGCTGAGTCCCCTGATAGGAAGGGACTCTAGTAGTAACTAAGGAGATCTCACGGGGAAAGAAAGTAAGTTTGGGCTTCAACAAGTTTCAGACGAAGGTATAAGATCGGCCTGGCTCTAGCAGACCCTGAACTGAGCCTTCATATGGTCCCAGGCCAGGTGCTAGGTCATGGCTCGGCAGCAGTGGGATTCCCAACTAGTTTCAGTGCAGCCGTGGGGCCTGCCTCTAGTTTCAGCCACCCTGGATGTGGCCACAGCCTCAGTGCTGCCTCTGGCTTGTGGCTGTCCCCCATGTTGCAAAAATGGTAGAAGTCTTTGGTCTACAGAGTTGTGGTTGGGGGTGACATGGGAGACCAAGTTGCCTGCCAGTAGTAGAGGCAGATGTGTTTGAAAGTGATCAATTAAAATAATAAAAAGGATGTGGCTATTTTATACCTCAAGTCCCCTGAGGCAAGTTACTATTACTCAAGCACTTTTCTTTTTCCCTTTATCTTTTCTTTATTCAAGCACATTTCATGTTATTAGGAACTTCAATGGCCACCTAGTGTTGTACTGAGAGAATATACCATACTTTATTTTCTCATTTCTCCATTATTGGACATTAAGGTCTTTTGCATGAGACATTTCTGACAGAATCTGGTATTGTTTTAGTGCTGTTAGTGTAATAGTAGTAGGAATATATGTTCTGGGTGTTAAAAGTATGCAGCTATAATGTAAAACAAGTCACACAGAACACAAACGTTATTTTTTGGAGTATGATGAATTTAGTTTCCTTTTCTTTTTGTATTCAAGAGACACTGGAAACCTCTGCCAAGGGTGGGGTGTAATAGAGAGAAGGGGCTCAGAGAACCAAGACAGCAGACCATGCTTGAGTCCCAGGTGTTCCAGGGAACCTTTGATCAGAAGAAGGGTCAGGGATAGTA
>NW_026749654.1:0-1742 GCF_022355385.1 Mustela nigripes
GCTTTTGTATTTGTCCCTTAATTTTGCTTAGTTTTGTAGAAAGCACAAAAAGTGTTTAACACAGAAAGTGTTAAATCATGGAAAAGGAAATAAAGCCAGTGAGAAAACTATTGCATCTGGAGTCATGTAGTATTTTACATCCTAACCATGATAATTTTCTATTATAAATGGACATTTTCTATATTTCAGTTAAGTATTAAAAGAAAAATGATTGGGGATTATGAGTTTATATGTAATATAATTTTTCCTATTTAAAAACATGGAAAATAAAGTCCTAGTTAGGATTTTGTACAGGATATCTGATTTTAAGAAACAGATTCCTGACTTTAAGTGTTATTAGATATATTCAGATTTAGAATTGCTAGCTCTTTCCAGTGAATTGAGCTTTTACTGTGTCCCTTTTCGTGGGAAGCATGCTTCTCTCTCTCCCACTCCCCCTGCTTGTGTTCCTCTCTCACGGTGTCTCTCTCTCTCTGTCAAATAAATAAAATCTTCAAAAAAATAAAAAAATGTACTGTGATAAAGTATAGCTACAGATCTTTATTTTTGATTTGTGTTCTACACTGTGTTCTCCATGCTTTTACTTCCATTCTATCTCATATTTCAGATGTACTTTTGTAGTCTTCCATTAGCTTGTTAGCTTTCTGTACTTTTACTGCTCTTACATGCATCTTTGACTCAAGTCCAAAAAGTTAAAAAGTACTTTTTTTATTTCCCATTAAATGAAAGAGTTTTAGAACACCTTAACTTTATTTACTCCTGTACTGTACTATTGTTGTGTATTATTAATATTTTAAATTCTACAGTGTATTATTATCTTCTTTAGTCTATATTTACTTAGAGTTACATATTTACCCTGTTCCTTATTCTTATTTGTTTGTTTATGTACGTACTTTTTGGTGCAATATCCAAGCTGTGTCTGGTATCCTTTTTTTCTTTATTTCTTTTTTTTTATTTAAATTTTTTATAAACATAGAATATATTTTTATCCCCAGGGGTACAGGTCTGTGAATCGCAGGGTTACACACTTCACAGGACTCATCAAAGCACATACCCTCCCCAATGTCTATAACCTCACCTTCCTTCTCCCACCCCCCCTCTCCCTAGCAACCCTCAGTTTGTTTTGTGAGATTAAGAGTCACTTATGGTTTGTCTCCCTCCCAGTCCCATCTTGTTTCATTTATTCTTCTCCTACCCCCTTAACCCTCATGTTGCATATCCACTTCCTCATATCAGGGAGACCGTATTATAGTTGTCTTTCTCCGCTTGACTTATTTTGCTAAGCATGATACCCTCTAGTTCTATCCACGTCGTTGCAAGTGGCAAGATTTCATTTCTTTTGATGGCTGCATAGTATTCCATTGTGTATATATACCACATCTTCTTTATCCATTCATCTATTGATGGACATTTAGGTTCTTTCCATAGTTTGGCTATTATAGATATTGCTGCTATAAACATTCAGGTGCACGTGCCTCTTTAGATCACTAGGTTTGTATCTTTAGGGTAAATACCCAGTAGTGCTATTGCTAGGTCATAGGGTAGTTCTATTTTCAACATTTTGAGGAACCTCCATGCTGTTTTCCAGAGTGGTTGCACCAGCTTGCATTCCCACCAACAGTGTAGGAGGGTTTCCCCTTTCTCCGCATCCTCTCAAGCATCTGTCATTTCCTGACTTGTTAATATTAGCCATTCTGACTGGTGTGAGGTGATATCTCATTGTGGTTTTGATTTGTATTTCC
>NW_026749655.1:0-1742 GCF_022355385.1 Mustela nigripes
AGATCACAAATAGGCAGGCAGGCAGAGAGAGAGGGAAGCAGACTCCCTGATGAGCAGAGAGCCCGATGTGGGGCTTGGTCCCAGGATCCTGGGATCATGACCTGAGCCAAAGGCAGAGGCTTAACCCACTGAGCAACCCAGGCACCCTTGAAACATTTTTTTTTTTTTTTTAAGATTTTATTTATTTGACAGAGGGAGAGACCACAAGCAGGGGGCAGTGGCAGGCAGATGGAGACGGAGAGGCAGGCTCCCACAGAACAGAGGAAGCCTGATATGGGACTCTATCCCAGGACCCTGGGACCATAATCTGAGTTGAAGTCAATCACCCAACAAACTGAGACACTCAGGTGCTTAGTGTGAGTTTATTTCTGGGCCTCTATTCTGTTCTTTTGATCTATGTATCTTTCTGTGGCAGTACTGTACTGTTTTGATTACTACTGCTTTGTAGTGTGTGTGTGTGTGTGTGTGTGTTTTGGAAGGGAAAGGTTTAAAGATTCAAGATTCACATCAATATTAATGATAAAGTTACCTTTCTCTTGATAAGAGCTCAAATTTTGCCTTTCTCGTTTTAACATTTCTTGCCATATTTTTTCTGTGTTTTTCTGTTACTTTCACCCCATCTCCTCCTGTCTATTGACGGATTCCCTTTCTCTCCCCAGTAGTTTACACTCGATCTTTGGCAAAAGCCCAAGAGATGATCCCCAGCAGTTTAGAAACTATACTTCTACATAAGCTACGACGATTAAATTCATTTTAACACACTATTTAACTTTACCAACATCTAGTTAGTATCCGTAACCTTCTTTTCCAATATTCCCCAAGAGCACTGTTAGCTGTTCATCTTCCTGAGTAGAAATGTGGCATTTGATTTTCCTGTTTTCCTTTTTTGATGTGGGAGAAAGATAATCTACATTGTGTGTATGTGTTTATAGTCACCCTAGATTGCTAAAGTATATCCTCCAGTGATTCTTTCAAAGAGGGTATGCAAGAAACAAACTGTCAATTCTTTCATATCAAAAAATGTCTTTGTTTTACCTTCAAAATAAATGCCACTTTGGCTGGATGTAGGATTCTAGGTTTAAACGTTTTTCCCTGTAGAAAAATTATGTTACTTCCCCATTTACATCTAGCATCCATAGTGTCCAGTAAGTCTGCTGTCAGTCTGATTCTTGTTCCTTTGTAGGTTCACGCTCCTCTTTCTGGAAGACATTATGATTTTTTTAATCCTTGGAATTCACAGATTTCTAGGAGTCTTTATTCATCAATCTTACTAAGTATTTGGTAAGCACTGACAGTCTCAAGACTTGAATTTTTCTTGGCACATGGGTGGCTCAGTTGGTTAAGCAACTTCCTTTGGCTCAAGTCATGATCCTGGAGTCCTGGGATCCAGTCCCACACCCAGCTCCCTGCTCAGAGCGTGGTGTGCTTCTCCCTCTGACCCTCCCCTCTCTCATGCATTCTCTCTCTCTCTCATAAATAAATAAAATCTTAGAAAAAAAACTTGAATATTTCTTTAGCTCTGGGAAGTTTTCTTCCATTCTTAATTATTTCCTCTACTCCATTCCCTTTATTATCTTTTCCGGGAATTCCTGTCAAATGATATTGGAGCTTCTGGATCTCTCCTCTATATCTGGATCTTTCTTTATTATCTCTTTGGCCATTTGCATTGTAACCTTAGAACATTCTTCACGTCAGTCTTCTAGATCATTCCTTGTCTCTTCAAGTATGTCTCTTCTGCTATT
>NW_026749656.1:0-1742 GCF_022355385.1 Mustela nigripes
AGAGTGTCCTTCTAGTTTTACCGCAGTGGGAGTACATAGTATGACCCGATATGGACCTTTCCATTTTGGATGTAGGTTTTCAGCTATATCTGACCTCCAATTTTTTAAATAAACCATATCTCCGGGATTTACATGGGGTGGGTTTTCAGTTATAGTTGAATCAGGTTTGGGAAGAATACGATTTGTATACTCATTGAGTAACTTATGGATTAACCCAGCTTCCAGTGAATAATTTAGTAAGGCATCATAATCTTCATCTAATAGCAGATCTACAGAAAGAAATGGCCTTCCATATATTAACTCAAAAGGGCTGAGTCCTATAGGTTGTTTTGAAGCAGTTCTCATCCTAAGAAGTCCTATTGGTAGGAGAGTAACCCAGTTTTCCTGAGTTTCTAGACTAAGCTTAGTAAGATGACGTTTTAAAGTGTGATTAGCTTTCTCTACCTTTCCAGAGGACTGTGGATGCCAGGCTGAATGTAAGAAATATTTAATTTTTAAGGCTTGGGCTATTTGTTGAGTTATCTGAGCAGTAAAGGAAGGACCATTACCACTTTGAAGAGATTGAGGAAGGCCAAATCTAGGGATAATTTCTCGCAACAAAACCTTAGTTACTTCTACGGCCCTTTCAGTTTTACAGGGAAAGGCTTCAACCCATCCGGTAAAGGTATCAACAAATACTAATAGATATTTATAGCCTTTGCAAGGTGGCATTTGTGTGAAATCAAGTTGCCAGTCCTCTCCTGGATAGGATCCGTGCCTCTGGACTGGTTTTAAGAGAGGTGGGGGGCGAGCTGCACCCTCCGGATTTACTTGGGCACAGATACTACAGGATTGACACACCTGTTTTACTGTGGTTGTTAAATTTACTCCATCAAATATATTTTTGATTAAATGTTTTAAAGCATCTTTGCTCCAATGAGTAGCCTGGTGTAAGCCCTGTATTATTTTCCATTGACTAATTTTAGGCATAAAGAACTTTCCTTCTTCGTTAACAAGCCAGTCTTGTGCATTTTTAGTATATCCTCGCTCCTGAGCAATATGAATTTCTTGGTCTGAATAGACTGGAGTTATGGACTCCATTGGAGTCAAGACTGGTATAAGGCTTAATATCCGTTTACCCTTTGCTGTCTCTTTGGCTGCATGGTCTGCTAAATTGTTTCCTTTAGATTCTAAGGTCATATCCTTTTGATGCCCTTTGATGTGGATCACCGCTACCTCCTTAGGCAAGCATACAGCCTCAAGAAGGGCTGTGATCTCAGGCCCATATTTGATTGGGGAGTTATGGCTTGATAGTAATCCCCTTTCCTTCCAAATAGCTCCATGGGCATGTAGTACCAGGAAAGCATATTTGGAGTCAGTATAAATGTTAATTCTTAGGCCTTCTGCCAATTGAAGGGCACGAGTAAGTGCCACTATTTCTGCTTTTTGGGCAGAAGTATTTACTGGAAGGAGTTTTGCCTCGATTGTTTTAACCAAACTAACTATAGCATATCCGGCCCTTTTTTCTCCCTTATCCATAAAGCTGCTGCCGTCAGTAAACCAGTTATCATCCGCATTTTCAATAGGGGAGTCCTTTAAATCCAGCCTACTTGAATAGACAAGATCAACGATCTCTGAGCAGTTATGTTCTATGGAAGCAGGATGGTCAGGTACAGGCATCAGAGACGCTGGGTTTAAAGTTTGACAGGTCTTAAGTACTACTTCAGGCGTATCTAAGAGCATAGCCTGGTATTTAGTAAGGC
>NW_026749657.1:0-1742 GCF_022355385.1 Mustela nigripes
TGCTCAAGTTTTTATCACTGGTTATCGTGTCACTCATGGTCGTGAAACTTCGGGTGACTTCATGGGAAATGGACGAGTGTTACTCTCTGGGGGTTTGGCCCCGTCCAAAGAGTTTGGGGTCATTCTGTGGGATGGAAGAAGTCCGTTGTTCTGTTGTTATTGATTTGTTTTGTTTTGTTTTTCAACCTCAGGTGTCCCAGCAAATGAGGGTTTCCAGAGTAGAGCCCTGGGAGGGGCGACTGGACAACCACAAATCAGTTTAAAAATTGGGGCCTAGAGACATGTCAAGCCCATTATGACATCTAATGGTCCAGCCACTGAGAGGACATACTAGAGGACAGGACTCACACTGAGGGTCACAATGCGTGTTTATGCCCTCGTCGCACTCAAGAATGGGCGGGCGTCAGTGTGAAAGCTGGTTTCTGTCCTACACTCAACGTTGGACAACATGCCAACCACATGGTTTCTTGCCTTGGGTAAGGAAGAGTTCTGATTTCTGCATCATAGTCACCCCTGGGCAGTGATTGGAGATAAGGTCTATGTTCTGAAGACTGAAAACAGAGGTATGTAAGAGATGATGACCTAAGGCCATGTCGGGTCTGATGTGCTCAGTGTGCGGTCAGCTGTCTGGGTGTTGGTCACGACGTCCGGGCTCAGGTTGTCAGACAGTGCATTAGTGCCCAGGTTAGACTATATATTTTGGGTGCCTTCAAGTGACGTGTAGGTTTTTATCTGAAGAACTCTTCAGGATATGAAGAATGAGCGAGTCTGAGGCGCGTGCTCAGGCTTTTGTCTCTGGATTTTGTATCAGCGATGGCCGTGGAATGTTGGGGAGGCCTCATGGGCCATGGACGAATCTTGCTCTCTGTGGACTTGGCCCGATCCCAATTGTTTTTCTTCAATCTGTGAAATGGGAGGACTCCTTTTAGGTTTGTTACCACAGGTGTCCGACCAAAAGAGGAATTCCAAATCAGAGCCCTGGGGAAGAGTGAAGGGACAACCCGAACTATGGTTAAAAATTGGGGCCTAGGGGCATGGCAAGCCCAATATGCTGTCTCTCCATACAGCACTTGAGAGGTCTTACCTGAGGATTGAGCTCAGGCTGATGGTCACAATGTGTGTTTGTGACCAATGTGGCCCTCAAGCATGGGCGGGACCTCATGGGCCACACTGGTTTCAAGTACACTGAACCTTGGACAACATGCCAACGACAAGGTTTCTTGCCATGGGGAAAGCGTTCTGATTTCCGCATCATTTTCAAACCCGGGCCTTGATTGGAGAGAATGTCTAGGTTCTGAAGCCTGAAACCCGAGATTGAGAAGAGATGAAGTCCTAAGGCCATGGCAGGTCATATGAGCTCAGTGTGCGGCCAGCTGTCTGGGTGGGGCCAGGAGGTCCAGACTCAGGCAGTCACAGAAAGGGCATTAGTGCCCAGGTCAGCCTATATATCTGGGGTACAGCTGAATAGCGTGCAGGTTGAATCTCATTTGGGATTTCTGGCTAGCACCAGACGGCAATGTATTACTTCTGGAGGGCATGCAGAGTGCTGCATTGTAGTTCTGGTTTGCCAAACTGGAGGGCTTGTGGGCCAGTAGTCTGAGGACGGAAGTCTGAGAACCCAAGCTAGGTCTAGGTTTCTGGGTGAGACCGGAATCTAGATCTCGTGCATCTGAAGTCAGGGCGAGGATCAGACGATCGCTCAGGTTGGACATTCTGTCTCTGATGGCCCCTTCTTGAAGGGG
>NW_026749658.1:0-1742 GCF_022355385.1 Mustela nigripes
GAAGTCTGAGGAGGATTTCAAATTCAAGTCAGAGATGAAAGAAACATCTGGACTCGGTCCTCAGGTACACGCAGTATTCTGAACTGAGGCTAGAACCAGAGACCATTCTAATGAAAGGCCTCCACAGGTGGGCTCTCACAGGTGGGCTCCGACTCAGTTTCCTATATATTCATTCATGAAATCGCTCTGCGGGTCAACACGCAGAACAAAACCATTTAATAAAAGTGACAATGAGGAGAGGAAATGGACGCCAGAAGGCATGTGAATGTGGAGAGAGGAAGAGCCAGGGTGGAAAAAGGGAGAATCCCTCCCTGCGCTCCTTGCTGCCAGGGAGGTCTGAGGGACTAGTTTCCACCTGGGATCCCAAGTCCAGAACAAAAGCGGCGGGGCCATGGCGGGAGATGAGGGAAGGGGGACTTTGGCACGTGCACATGGGGGTGCAGAACGATGGGGGCGAGCGCGCCCACTGGCGGGGGGCACCTCGGGCGGCGCCATCCCCAGCCTGACCCCAGGCGGACCCGGGTGCTGCGCGGCGTCCGGGGTGGTCCCGGTGCCCCGGGGGTCGCGGGAGGCTGGGTCCCCACACCCCCGCGAGCTCGCGGCCCGCGCTTTCTGCTCCAGGTGAGGGCGCGGCGCGGTTTCAATTTACCTGTGCGCAGAGGGTCGTCTGGAGAAGCCATGGGGCTGGGAGGGGCAGCGCGGCCTCTGGGGCAGGGCTGGAGCGCAGGAGCGCATGGGCAGCGAGTCCTGTGGGTCCTGCAGTCCCGACTGGGCGGCAGCCTGCACGCCCCTCCTCCGCCAGCCCCTCCACCTCCTCTCAGACTCTCCGCCAGTTGCTCCGAGAGCTCACTTCCCGCTTCCGGAATTAGCAAAGCCCCTTCTCCGGGCCGCCCCCACCCCCGCCCCTCTCCTTCCTGAGGTGGAGGCCCGGGCCTGGGCACCGGGTGAAGCCCTGGGGGCCTGCGAGTGTGGCTTGCGCCGGCGCTCAGCGGCCTCCTAGCCTGGCTCCCCGAGCGGGTATCCGCGGGCAGCCTGGCTGCGAAAAGATCATCAGCCCTAAACCCCGGCTGCTCTCTCGGGTCACTTCGCTGTCTTCCTGATTGTGCCCGAAGCGGGGAACCAGTTTCCCCAGCACAGGCCTGGGCTGAGATGCCTGCCTGCTATTTGAGCAGTCTCCTGGTCTCCAGGCAGGGTCTGCCTTTGCATGATGGCAGGCGCGAATAACTTCGACCGGGATGTTAGGGTTTTTGTCTATTTTTTGGTCATTGGTTATTACATGACCTCCATGGTAGGTGCTCCACAAAGGGAGTGAAAAGAGGACGCCTTAGACATACGCATATGGCCATTCTAGAAAAAGAGCTTGGGGTTCTCTCGGAAGTGCGGCATTGGTCCTTGCACTATGGTTTAATAGAAAAGGGATTATGCACCAACTTACTTAAATGAGCATAGGTTGAAATCGTTTACTGAGAATAAATATTTAAAATAGTTATATTTACTAAATCTATCATCAATCATAAATCTATTGCACGAAGGTTACAGGCAATTTAAATGCAATAGCACTCTCTTCAGGGTTTTAAATAATCCGTGTCTGTCTTGGTACATGAGAATGCAAAGATAGGAAATGGTTTGTAAAAGATCATATAATGGCTTTTACTATACGGTATCAGCAATTTATCCTAAAGGAGTGGCCTCCAGCTAAAAACTCAGCTTTGAAAAATGCAGAAAAGCAGCAAACGTTTACA
>NW_026749659.1:0-1742 GCF_022355385.1 Mustela nigripes
TGTGTGTGTGTGTGTGTGTGTGTGTGTGTGTGTATTTTTCACTTCACTGATGTGAGATGAAATCAGCTTTTCAAAAGTGTAACGTATTTTTTAAAAATTTATGATAAACAGATCTTCATGTACTACTTTGACAGGATTACAAACTAAAGCTTCCCTTTGGCCTTTTAATACAACAAAAATAATTCATTGGGTGTTTTTAGATTAGACTGGTACCTGAAGTCAATCCAAATCAAACCTCCTTGATTTTCCAAATGCAAATTATGCGTAATAGGCTTTCCCTAAAGCATCTATGATCTAAAGCTTCATTGTATAAGGACCATACGCAAAAGCAAAAAATAAAAAAAAAGACCCAACTTTTTAATATATAAAATGAACCCCCAGAGTTGCTTTATTTTAAATGTGCTGTTGTTAGCACTTTCAAATGCAAAGGGGACATTAAAACACACACATATCCCCACAAGTTTAATGTTTTCATTTCACCTCTTCCCGTTTTATTCTTTTAATAACAATGCTTCATAAAGGAACTTTAGAGAACTCTTAGCAGCAAAGCCCAGTGTAGCAACACAGCTAACTACCCCCGAGCTTCTATTTAAGGTTACCTGGTATAGCTAGCTCTGCCAGATGTAGTTTTGCTATTGGATAATTTGATTTGCTGACAATGTATGCTGCCTTAAAATAGGAAGTGCCTAGGTGACTGGTGTCCAAATCACACATATTCTTTTGGTTAAGATGAAATGTGAGTCTGAATTTAGCCTTTAATTACATTTCCTTCCCTACCTCCAACAAACAAATTTTTATAACCTCCCCAATGAAAAAAGTCATATTTTGTGAATTACTACTTTGGAAGCAGCCCAGGACCAAACGTTATTGAGAAAATTTCCTATTATTTGCATTAATCAAAGATGTACATCCTCCTGTGTTTTCAGTGGTTTTATCAAATAGCTAATGCCTGCCTTGGAGGCATGGTTGGCCACAGGATTTCAGGCTTTTATCTAAACTACTAAGTGGCAAATTGAAATTACTCTTGTAAGAACCCAATGCAGAATAAAACAAGCTATTGTATATGCAAAGTAATACAGGAGAGCTTCTGCAATATCTCAGGCACTTGGATTGGCTCAAAAGCATCTTAATTTCAGGGCTCAGAATACACCCCAGTCACCTAAATATGAAAGTTACCATCGGTTAAAAAAAAAAAAGAAAGAAAAAAAAAGAAAAGAAAGAACGAACCTGATGTCAATAGAGAAATAAAATAGTACTGTTTAAAAGAATCATTAAAACTAATCATTTCTGAAATTATCTGCCCTTATAAGTATACCTGTCATTTTTTTTTTTTTTTTCAATTTGGTATTAGCCCTCTGGAGGCTGCATTGCTCCATCAGGATTGCTGTGTCAGATGAAAAACCTGTCTACATTTTACCATGTGCTTAAACAAGCAAGACTGAGTATGAAATTTGAGGGCTCTGTACTTTAAGAAACGTTTTTACAAGTGGAAAGTTATTCAGCTCAGATAGTTCATCCATTTTCCAGAGCCTTTTAAACCTGCATAATATATTGAATGTCAAAAAGCTATAAAATCTCTTTAACTATTGATATCTATTTGTAGATAGCAATATAAATCCTGCCATGAATTTGAATAAGTAAATGACTTTATCTAAACAAAGATTTGGAACATCACTCTACTGTTACAGAGGCCTAGCCTTCTTGTTATGTTGTACACCAGTGAACTTGAGAAAAAAAAAAAA
>NW_026749660.1:0-611 GCF_022355385.1 Mustela nigripes
GCCACCGCTTCATTCCAAGGTCTCCATAGACACAAAATCATATTAGGTCACAACCACGGGAGAGTCCATTTTAACTCAGCCTCCTCGGTTGCTCCCCCAGATCCAGTAGATCTGACCTGTCCTGTTGCTTGGAAACAATTAGAATTCGAGGTAGGCTACCCAGCCATCCATCCTTAGAACCCTGCTCGGAATCGTTGTCCTGGAGCCAACCAACAGGTCTCCATTGTCTGGCAGGAGAATCTTTGCATTTGGGACCTTCTCACAACTCCCATCGTCGGAAAACCACCATGGCCTCGTGATCCCCCCCCTTCAAGAAGGGGCCCTCAGGGACAGAGGGTCCAACCTGAGCGATCATCTGATCCTCGCCCTGACTTCAGATGCACGGGATCTAGATTCAGGACTGTAGATTGTGCCTGCCATATCCTCACCCAGAAACCTAGGCCTAGCATGGGTTCTCAGACTTCCGTCCTCAGACTACTGGCCCACAAGCACTCCAATTTGGCAATTCAGACTTACAATGCAGCACTCTGCCTGCCCTCCAGAAGTAAAACATTGCCCTCTGGAGCTACCCTGAAACCCCCAATGAGGACCAACCTGCACAGCATTTGGCT
>NW_026749660.1:711-1742 GCF_022355385.1 Mustela nigripes
CGATTCAGGACTGTAGATTGTGCCTGCCATATCCTCACCCAGAAACCTAGGCCTAGCATGGGTTCTCAGACTTCCGTCCTCAGACTACTGGCCCACAAGCACTCCAATTTGGCAATTCAGACTTACAATGCAGCACTCTGCCTGCCCTCCAGAAGTAAAACATTGCCCTCTGGAGCTACCCTGAAACCCCCAATGAGGACCAACCTGCACAGCATTTGGCTGTACCCGAAATATATAGGCTGATCTGGGCACTAATGCCCTTTCTGACACATCCTGAGCCGGGACCTCCTTGCCTCACCCAGACAGCTGGCGGCACACTGAGCACATCGTATTTTTCATGGACTTAGATCGTCATCTCTTCCGAACCTCGGTTTTCAGGCTTCAGATCCTAGACCTTATTTCCAATCACGGCCCGGTTTTGAAAATGATGCAGAAATCAAAACTCTTTCCCCATGGCAAGAACCTTGTGGTTGGCATGTTGTCCCGGTTCAGTGTAGTTGAAACCAGTGTGGCCCATGAATCCCCGCCCATGCTTGCGGGCCACATTGGTCACAAACAAACATTGTGACGCTCAGCCTGAGCACAGACCTCAGGTAAAGCCTCTCATTGGCTTGATGGAGAGACAGCATATTGGGCTTGCCATGCCCTTAGGCCCCAATTTTTAACCATAGTTCGGGTTGTCCCTTCACTCTTCCCCAGGGCTCTGCTTTGGAATCGGGCCAAGTCCACAGAGAGCAAGATTCGTCCATGGCCCATGAGGCCTCCCCAACATTCCACGGCCATCGCTGATACAAAAGCCAGAGACAGAAGCCTGAGCACGCGCCTCAGACTCGCTCTTTCTTCATATCCTGAAGATTTCTTCAGATAAGAACCTAACGGAACTCGAATGCACCCAAAATATATAGTCTAACCTGGGCACTAATCCACTGTGTGACAACCTGAGCCCAGACCTCGTGACCAACACCCAGACAGCTGACCGCACAATGAGCACATCGGACACGCCATGGCCTTAGGTCATCATCTCTTCCCTA
>NW_026749661.1:0-1742 GCF_022355385.1 Mustela nigripes
ACAAATATCATTCTCAATGGGGAAAAACTGAGAGCTTTTCCACTAAGATCAGGAAAATGGCAGAGATGTCCACTATCACCACTGCTATTCAACATAGTACTAGAAGTCCTAGCCTCAGCAATCAGACAACAAAAAGAAATTAAAGGCATCCAAATCAGCAAAGAAGAGGTCAACCTATCATTCTTTGCAGATGATATGATACTTTGTGTGGAAAACCCAAAAGGCTCCACTCCAAAACTGCTAGAACTTGTACAGGAATTCAGTAAAGTGTCAGGATATAAAATTAATGCACAGAAATCAGTTGCATTTCTTTACACCTAAAGCAAGACATAAGAAAGAGAAAATAAGGAGTCAATCCCATTTACAATTACACCCCCAAAGCATCAGATACCTAGGAATTAACATAACCAAAGAGGCAAAGAATATATACTCAGAAAACTATAAAGTACTAATGAAAGAAATTGAGGAAGACACAAAGAAATGGAAAAATATTCCCTACTCATGGATTGGAAGAACAAATATTGTGAAAATGTCTGTGCTACTTAAAGCAATCTACACGTTTAGTGCAATCCCTATCAAAATACCATCCATTTTTTTTCAAAGAAATGGAAAAAAATAATCCTAAAATTTATATGGAACCAGAAAAGACCCCGAATAGCCAGAGGAATGTTGAAAAAGAAAGCCATAGTTGGTAGCATCACAATTCCAGACTTCATGTTCTATTACTAAAAGTAGTCGTCAGGACAGCATGGTACTGGCACAAAAACAGACACATAGATCAATGGAACAGAATAGAGAGCCCAGAAATAGACCCTCAAACCTATGATTAAGTAATTTTTGTCAAAGCAGGAAAGAATGTCCAATGGAGAAATGACAGTCTCTTCAGCAAATTGTGTTGGGAAAATTGGACAGCCACATGCAGAAAAATGAAACTGAACCATTTCCTTACACCACACACAAAAATAGACTCAAAATGGATGAAGGACCTCAATGTGAGAAAGGAATCCATCAAAATCCTTGAGGAGAACACAGGCAGCAACCTCTTTCACCTCAGCCGCAGCAACATCTTCCTAGAAACATCACCAAAGGCTAGGGAAGCAAGGGCAAAAATGAACTATTGGGACTTCTTCAAGATCAAAGGTTTTGCACAACAAAGGAAACAGTTAACAAAACCAAAAGACAATTGACAGAATGGGAGAAGATATTTGCAAACAATGTAGCAGATAAAGGGCTACTATCCAAAATCTATGAAGAACTTATAGATTCAATTCAGCAAACAATTATTCAACAAATAATTCAATCAAGAAATGGGCAGAGGACATGAACAGACATTTCTGCAAAGAAGATATCCAGATGGCCAACAGACACATGAAAAAGTGCTCCACATCACTCGGCATCAGGGAAATACAAATCAAAACCACAATGAAATACCACCTCACACAAGTCAGAACAGCTAAAATTAACATTTCAGGAAATGACAGGTGCTAATGAGGATGTAGAGAAAGGGGAACCCTCCTACATTGTTGGTGGGAATGCAAGCTGGTGCAGCCACTCTGGAAAACAGCATGGAGGTTCCTCAGAAAGTTGAAAATAGAGCTACCCTATGACCCAGCAATCACACTACTGGGTATATACCCTAAAGATACAAATGTAGTGATCCGAAGTAGCAAATGCTCCCAAATGTTCATAGCAGCGATGTCCACAATAGTCAAACTATGGAAAGAACCTAGATGTCCATCAAC
>NW_026749662.1:0-1742 GCF_022355385.1 Mustela nigripes
GGTTTTATAAAGGAAACATGGGAATTAACAGCATTAAGTTAATAAGGACATAAAAATGATTATCCCACTATTATGAAGATCTGAAATTCATCTTTGATTTTTCCAGGAGAGTAAATACCTATTTCACAGCCACAAATATCTATAAAGGTATCTTGCTCTGCATGTTATTGTAACTAATTTTACCACTTAGGAAACAAAGGCAGAGGAAAATTATTGTGAAAGATATACCTGATAATGATAATTATTGATGGACCAACTGAGGCCAATTTCTGAATTCCATAAATTCTTAGCCAGGAGTTTTGTATTGCAAATGTGACTGCTCTTCAGAAAATATGCTTGTTTAATTGCTATAAGAAGTTAGGAAGATGGCAGTTTTGTTTTTTTTTTAATATACAATTAACGGTAACAACAACACTTAGGTTTTAAGCAGAAGAATCTCTAAATACACTGATTCTGTTCATCACTGTATAAGATTGAATCACAGAAATTTTCTCCAAATTTTCATTACTTATGCTTATGGCTGGGTTTATATCTACATGGTAAGTAACGTAGTAACAAATGCCATGGTTTCTTTGTTTACCCACAGAACATTTTGATTTTGATTAATGGATTTTAGTGACACATTAATATTATCATGCCTGATTTGAAGTTTTAAACTATTACTCATCCTTATAACTAAAAATATCTTGACATATATTATTTCATCTTTGACCTTGATTTTCGGTAGAACAGTATTTTATAGAATGGATTGAGGATTAAAATGTATTCTTGGCATTACATAGGCAACATATTATTTTCATTTTGAAGCTATGTAAAATTTCAATGACTCATAAATCTATACATGGCTCCCTATGGTATAGAAGTTTTGATGAACCTTCTAAGAAATTTAGGCATATGGTGTTAAAATATGACCTGTCATATTGCACTGTATTATAGATTAAGCAGGAAGAGTTTCTGGTAAGTTTCTATAGAAATTTAATGTAGTATTCAATAAAAATTCTATCAAATGTTTTTAATTCACAAAAATATAACTTTTTTGTATTCCTGTGCAGTTTTATAAATAGAATAAATATTGAGATTGAATAAAAATGATGAAAACAAAGAAATAAATTTAACAGCTGCTTTTAAGATGAAATATGCATTCTTTTACTTTGAAATTGTCCTGATAATGTTTATTTATGGTGCTGTCCAGTTCACAGAAAGCCATAAAACTTACATAAAGTAGTGAAGCAGACAAACTTTTCTTCAGGAACTCTCACTTTTACTGATTTTGTTATTGAAAATGCCTCTTTTTTTGTCAACTGCTATATTGTCTCACTCAAGACTTCTTAGTGACATGTTGCATTTGATGCTTTTTTCTTATATTTTTATCAATATCAGAATGACACATTTTTTTTCTCTTGGAATGTTGGTCAATAGACAAGTATACCATAAAAAAAATCAGACTTGAAAAACATTTTTAGCACTACGTCTGACATCTGAATTTTGAGTATTTAATCTCAAATCTTTTAGTTCTGAGATATTTTATACTATTTCATTGTTATGAATATCAGTTTCCTTGTCTTTGGAATAGGGGTAAAAGTCATCACCAGGCAAAGTTGTATTGATAACTAAAACATAATATCAGCAAGTAAATAACTTATATAGAAAATTTGAACTTGTAGCCATTTACACTTTGTAGCAGTGGATTAGTTTAATTCCAAAAATCCATAATTGTTCCATTATGTCATGTGTGGCACAGA
>NW_026749663.1:0-1741 GCF_022355385.1 Mustela nigripes
AGCCTGATGTAGGACTCCATCCCAGGACACAGGGATCCTGACCTGAGCCCAAGGCAGGTACTTAACCAACTAAGTCACCCAGGTGTCCCATTTAAAAAAGGATTTTTTTTAAGTTTTAAGTAACCTCCACAACCAGCCTGGGGTTCGAACTCACAACCCAAAGACCAAGAGCCACATGCTTGGGCCACTTGGGTGGCTCAGTTGGCTAAGCAATTGAGCCTTGGATTCAGCTCAGGTCATGATGCCAGGGTCCAGTGATCCCTCCCTCTGTTAGGTTCTGTGCTCAACAGGGAGATGCTTGAGATTTTCTCTTTCCCTCTCCCTCTGACCCTCCTCCTCCTCCCACCCTCTCTCTAAAATAAACACATAAATCTTTAAAAAAAAAAAAAAAAAAAAAGGAGCATGTTCTACCAATGGAACCAGCCAGGTGCCCCCATTGGGCAAATTCTCTAATAGCACTTGGGGTTATAATTTCCAGCATGTACTATATGCAATGTGTCCTTTAAACCATTCTAAATAAATTGTTCATTATCTGTGATACATTTGTGCAATGGGATGTTACGCAATAGTTTAAAAGTATGATATAGATTAACATATAAGTGATATAGAAGGATGTGTAAGATCTACTATAAGTGTAGAAACTACACTTGTAAAGTGGACAACCCATATGTTCCCATGTGACACAAAAGGTGGGGGTAGACAGATGCACCTGCAGAGCCATGAGAGACTTCTAGTTGAAGACACCAGAAAGCTTGGTGTGAGTGGGGCTGGAGGGTGGGAGACTTTCCTTTTCACCTTATGCCCTTCTGTACCATGTGGATGTCTTTGTAAATCTGAACTACTCTTAAAGAATATTGATTTTTTAAAAAATGAGTTTAAATCTGAACACAAACTTAAACCTCTACTGACCAGTTCATAAGACAAAAAGAAACAATAAATGGATGTCCAGTGAATAGGATCTGCAATGTCCCTCCTGTTGATATGCCCATACCCACAGTGAGACAGCCTCGTCTCTAAGGCAGAATTCCTGCCCTTTGCAACCAAGAATAATGACCAGACTCCAGAAGAGGGTTCTCCATCTGCCCACGACTGACATTTGGAGCTCGATAAGTCATCATTTGGGGAAGCGACTATTCTCCACTGGAACTATTCTGTAGTTCTGGGACTATTCTGTAGGATCTCTGGGCTCCATTAGCAGCTCACCCACCCACCATGCCCACCTCTACCCTGAAAGAAGCACACGGTCCCCACCGTGTGCCAAGCCAACACGCTCCATGCACCGCCAAATGTCCGCCTCCATTTGAGAACCACTGATCACCAGCCACAAAACAGAGGGGCCAGATAAAGTGTAAGCAATTCTAGAGGCAAGCGTGCAGGTGTGTCATTCACTTAAAGAAAAAGAATATGCAGGAAAGTTCTCGAACCTCAGGGAGAGTGCAGTATCTGAAGAGTTCCTCATCTTCTTGGAAATCTTGGATCTTTGAAACCATCTTTTCACCTGGAATAAATTCTGATTTTGGAATGCTTACATCTCTCATTATCTTCACTCCCTGTGGTTTCACCTCCCCTTTGCAGATTCTTTCAAACTCGTTCCTAGAAAATTAAATTGGCAGATGATGTCATGACTGCAGGCTCCAGGCGCCTCTCTGGCCAGTTCTGTGGAAAGAGTCTCAGAGATAGAGCAAGGGGTGTCTCTGCACCAGACTGACCTCCAGGTCAGGCTGAGTAGTTCCGAGGATGG
>NW_026749664.1:0-1741 GCF_022355385.1 Mustela nigripes
TCTGGGGCTACCCAGTAACCACAAATGAGTACCAACCTGCAAGAAACTCGACTGCACCCCAATGATACAGTCTAGCCTGGGCACTAATTCCCTGTGTGCCACAGCCTGAGCCTGCACCTCCCAACCCACACTCAACAGCCCTCCAGTTTGGCAATCCAGAACTACAATGCAGCACTCTGCCTGCCCTCCAGTGTTCCAGAAGAAAAACATTGCCCTCTGGGGCACCCAGAAACCCCAAATGAGGATCAACCTGCACGCCATTCGGCTGTACCCCAAATATATAGGCTGTCCTGGGCACTAATGCCCTTTCTGACACAGCCTGAGCCTTGACCTTCTGGCCCCACCCAGACAGCTGGCTGCACACTGAGCACATCGGACCCGCCATGGCCTTAGGTCGTCATCTCTTATCAACCTCGGTTTTCAGGCTTCAGAACATAGACCTTATAGCCAATCACGGCCCGGGGTTGAAAATGATGCAGACATCAGAACTCTTTCCCCATGGCGAGAAACCTTGTGGTTGGCATGTTGTCCAAGGTTCAGAGTAGCTGAAACCAGTGTGGCCCATGAGGCCCCGCCCATGCTTGCGGGCCACATTGATCAGAAACACACATTGTACCCCTCAGCCTGAGCCCAGTCCTCAGGTAAGGCCTCTCAGTGGCTCGATGGAGAGACAGCATATTGGGCTTGCCATGCCCCTAGGCCCCAATTTTTAACCTTAGTTCGGGTTGTCCCTTCACTCTTCCCAAGGGCTCTGCTTTGGAATTCCTCATTTGGTGGGACACCTGAGGTAACAAACCTGAAAGGAGTCCTCCCATCCCACAGATTGACGAAAAGCAATTGGGATCGGGCAAATCCACAGAGAGCAAGATTTGTCCATGGCCCAAGAGACCTCCCCAACATTCCACGGACATCGCTGATACAAAATCCAAAGACAAAAGCCTGAGCATGCGCCTCACACTCGCTCATTCTTCATATCCTGAAGATTTCTTGAGATAAGAACCTACACGGCACTCGAATGCACCCAAAATATATAGTCTAACCTGGGCACTAATGCACACTCTGACAACCTGCGCCCGGACCTCGTGACTAACACACAGACAGCTGACCGCACACTGAGCTCATCAGACCCGCCATGGCCTTAGGTCATCATCTCTTCCCTACCTCAGTTTTCAGGCTTCAGAACCTAGACCTTATCTCCAATCACTGCCCAGGGGTGACTTTGATGCAAAATCAGAACTCTTCCTTACCCTTGGCAAGAAACCTTGTGGTTGGCATGTTGTCCAACGTTCAGGGTAGGAAAAACCAGCATTCACCCTGAGGCCCCGCCCATTCTTGAGTGAGATGAGGCATAAACACGCATTGTGACCCTCAGCGTGAGTCCTGTCCTGTAGTAAGTCCTCTCAGTGGCTGGACCATTAGATGTCATAATGGGCTTGACATGTCCGTAGGCCACAATTTTTAACCACTTTTCTGGTTGTCCAGTCGCCCCTCCCCAGGGCTCTACTCTGGAATCCCTCATTTGGTGGGACACCTGAGGTTGAAAAACAAACAAAACAAATCAACAACAACAGAACAACGGACTTCTTCCATCCCACAGAACGACCCCAAACTCTTTGGACGGGGCCCAACCCCCAGAGAGTAAGACTCGTCCATTTCCCATGAAGTCACCCGGGAATTTCACGACCATGAATGTTACGATATCCAGAGACAAAAACCTGAGCAAGAGCCTCACACTCGCCCT
>NW_026749665.1:0-1741 GCF_022355385.1 Mustela nigripes
AACCTTCACAAGCATGTCATCTCAAGAGCATCCTTTGAAAGTCTCCTACTCAAAAGAAAAAAAAAAAAAAAGAAAGAAAGAAAGAAAAAAGAAAGTCTCCCTACTCATTTTTCTCTCTTATCTCTGCTTATGAGAGGCTATCCTCACCTGAATAATTTAAGATATTAAATTAGACAGTGACATTTCTTCTGCCACTGCTGTGTGTCTGTATGTGTGTTTCCGTTTTACTCAGACAGAAGGAGTAAACTAAAAACCTGAAGATTAAGACTTTAAATAGCCTTCTTTTTGAGCGTTTTGAGTGTCTGATTAAGAGAGTACTTACTTGGCATTAACATGTTCTGTTTCCTTCCTAAAGCTTGTTCCAGCAGTTCACCCCTCATTCCCGTGTTGTAGCTCCTACAATAATTAATTCAGCATCTATTTCACTATACCTCATTCCAAGAGTACATTAAATGCATTCTCCTATTACGGTGTTGATCTCTCCCTTCTTTACCTCGTTAGTGCCAGTGAAACTCGAGGTGTGATCTCCTAACAATAAAGGTTCCCAAGGTGCACTTTAATTTTAGGAACCTAGTAACTAAAAGTCAGAGAGGGAAATAATCCTTCCACTGTTGTGGAATTTGCTAACACATCCCATTATCACATTTGTGTATGCCATCATCTTAGATGTCCTGGTCACACTTTAAGGTACTTTGTTTGCTCAGGGATAGGAAGAGCAACATTTAATACTTTTTTACCAGAGGAGCTAACATCAGACTGATACAACAGAGTACTGAAACCTGCTTTTATTAAGTGAATGCCATACAGTGTTTGCAATTAGGTTCACAGAAAGAATTTATCCATAGGGATTTTCTTCCCTTCTGATGGAATTCTGTCTAGAAAGCAATCTCCAGTTAAGTCCCATGGCAGGTTGCAAGGAATGACAAAATACACACTCTGCCCTCAATGAAGTACACACTGCTTCTTCACCTTGGGAATCATTTTCCATTTCAATCTAGAAGCTGAACGGCTTTCCTCTCCAGATTACTAAAACCTAGAAGCACAGGGCTGCGTTCTGGCTTTTGCATCAAGAACTAATATATTGCGGGGCACTTGGGTGGCTCAGTGGGTTAAAGCCTCTGTCTTCAGCTCAGGTCATGCCGTTTAAGGACAGCTGGCAATTTTCAATGTGCTCTATCATGCAGCCTTTCCACCCTACATTTGCCAACCACATAGTCACATATCAAACACATGGATTTGACCCCAGGACTTCAAATTCACAAAAAATATATGGTAAGAATATTCATGCTGGTGTATGACCCAAGTTTAGCATTTTCTTATACTTGAAGTAAGTGGGCTTCAGAGGTGACAGTTTTATGTAGTATCATTTTATCTCTGCTTCCAATGTATATTAAAGTACCCTCCATGAATTTTTCATACCTTTTTCACACCAAGAGAAATAGGAGGTGGAGGAGAGCAGCCCAGCCCACCTCCTCAAAGCCATTCAAGGGCTGGTACATCTTGTACCATCCAAGATGGTACGACAATATTCTGTCGTACCCTCTTGCCTACCACCTTAGTTACTTTATTTGAGTACATACAATCACAGACACCAGCTGTCATCATCTTCTATGCCTTTCTGACCAACTATACCCTAAAACAAATCTTGGCAAAAACAAAACCAAGAGAAGATAAAACTGTGAAGCTGATAAAGGCTTCCTTGGTTGCCTTTTCCCACTTTGCATTTCAGTGCGAAATTCTG
>NW_026749666.1:0-1741 GCF_022355385.1 Mustela nigripes
ACATTTAGTCTTCTATATCACTAATTCTTTCTTCTGCCTCATTTATCCTAGCAGTAAGACCCTCCATTTTTTGTTGAACTTCATTAATAGCTTTTTTTACTTCAATTTGATTAGATTTTACTTCTTTTATTTCTTCAGAAAGCGTTTTATTCCTCCAGACAGGGTTTCTCTAATATCTTCCATGCCTTTTTTGAGCCCAGCTAGAACCTTGAGAATCATCATTCTGAACTCTATATCTGATATATTATGAAATTCCATATGGAATAGGTCCCTAGCCTTTGGTACTGCCTCTTGTTGTATTTTTGTTGTGGTGGTGGTGAGTTTTTCTGCCTTGTCATTTTGTCCAGATAAGGGTATATGAAGGAGCAAATAAAATACTGAAAGTGTGGCAAAGATCCCGGAAAAATGAGCTTTAACCAAATCAGAAGAGACCCCAAATTGTGGGAGGGAGAAAGGGGATAAAAAGAAGTTCAGAAAAAGAAAATTAAAAAAAGAACAAATAAAGAAATAATTAAAAAAGGAAATTTTATATATATATATATATATATATATATATGATAAACTTGTTTAAAAACGTTAAAAAAGAAAATGTAAAAGTTTAAAAAATTAGTAGAAGAAAACAAATTTTAAAAAAATTAAATTAACCACAAGACTAAAAAATCATGGGGAGAAAGCCATGAGTTCCGTGCTTTGCTTTCTCCTCCACTGGAATTCTGCTGCTCTCCTTGGTAGGTGAACTTTGTCTTCTCTGGATTTCTTTTTGATTTTCTGGGGGAGGCGCCTGTTGTCGTGAATCTCAAGTGTATTTGCCCGAGGCAGAATTGCACTGCCCTTACCAGGGGCCTGGCTAAGTAATCTGCTCAGGTTTGCTTTTGGGAACTTTTGTTCCCTGAACACTTTCCGTAGAGTTCTGGAGGACGGGAATGAAAATGGAGGCCTCCCAGTCTCCGGCCTACAGGAGCCCAGATTTTAGGGCCCCACCCCTCAGTGCACCCTCAGAGAAAAGAGCAAAATCACTCCCTTCTCCCTGGCCTCCAGCTGCGCTTTGAGCTCACCAAGCCTGCGACCAGTTCAAGGTAACCCCGAGCTGAGAGCTCACTCCTCAGCTCTGTCTCTACAGCCAGCTTACCTGGTCTAACACCTGTGAGCTCTCAAAACTAAGAGACCACTGATCCTTCTATGATCCTGAAAGACCTAGGGCCACACTGGCCCCATGTGGTCTTCACCCCAGTTTAGCCTATGGAGCTATGTCCCTCAGCGGAGCAGACTTTAAAAAGTCCCGATTTTGGGCTCCATTGCTCTGCCGCTTGCCAAAAGCCAACCCCTTCCCCCACTGTCTATCTTCCGTCACTTTGGATTCACTTCTCTGCTGCTCCTACCTTTCATAAAGTGGTCGATTTTCTGTTTCTAAAATTGCTGTTCATCTTCTCTTCGATTTCCCATTGGATTTGTAGATATTTGCAATGGTTTGATAAACTATCTAGGAGATTTCCTGCTACCTGAAATACTCTCAGCCTGCTATTTCTCTGCCATCTTGACTCCTCCCCCCCTTTTTTTTTACATTATTTTTTTATTTTTTATTTTATTTTTTATTTTTTTATTTTTTATAAATATATATTTTTATCCCCAGGGGTACAGGTCTGTGAATCACCAGGTTTACACACTTCACAGCACTCACCAAAGCACATACCCTCCCCAATGTCCATAATCCCACCCCCTTCTCCCAAACCCCCTCCCCCCT
>NW_026749667.1:0-1741 GCF_022355385.1 Mustela nigripes
GCGGTGGTCCTTTTAAGTTTTCTTCCTAACATCATTGTCTGGACTTTCTATTTACCAGGATCTTCCTTACCGACCGAGAAGGGGCTGCAATGAGGTAGTTTCTTTGACTTTTTCCTTTATAGCTATGTATGCATCGCACATGCAAATGGTAAGCGTAAATGCAATACTGAGAAACAAATCTGGTAAAAAGGATGTTTTCCTTTGGTCGTTGTTTGTTAGGCCCCAGTTTCTTTTCCAGACGCAGTTCAGTTTTTTATGTCCCTTCACCGTTTTTATCTATTACACAGATTTAAGTATTAAATATTATTAATATATTTGATGGAATATTCTTCAACCGTCAGAAACTTGAAATCTTGGCATTTGCAACAACTAGGTGGAACTGGAGGACGTTATGCTAAGTGACAGAAGTCATTCAGAGAAAGACAGTTATCGTATGATCTCACTGATCTGTGGAATTGAAGACACAAAGCAGAGGATAATAGAGGAAGAGAGAAAAAAATAAAACTAGAGGAAACCAGAGAGGGAGACAAACCATACAGACTCTTAATGATAGGAAACAAATTGAGGGTGTCTGGAGGGGAGAGGGGTAGAGGAATGGGGTAACTGGGTGATGGACGTTAAGGAGGGCACATGATGTAATGAGTACTGGGGATTATATGAGACTGATGAGTCACTGACCTGTACCTCTGAAACTAACAATAATTATATGTTAACTGTTGAATTTAAATAAAAAATTTCAAAATAATAATGAACAAATATACTATTACAAAAAAATAAAAATAAAAGTTTATTGACAGGGCACATGGGTGGCTCAGTGGGTTAAGCGTGTGCCTTCAGCTCAGGTCATGATTCTTGCATCCTGGGATTGGAGCCCCTGGTCTTGAGTGGTCAGGCTCCCTGCTCAGTGGGGATGTCTGCTTCTTTCTTGACCTCTACCCCTCCCCCTTGCTCACATGCTCTCTCTCTTTCTTTCAAATAAATAAAGAAAACATTCAAAAAGTTAATTAACATGTATACATGTGCATGTGTTCCCTCATTTTCCTTCACAGATAATAACAATTATACGCAATGTAGTACACTGTTTCCTCTTTCCCACTAAGAATGTATTTTGGACTAATTTCATGTCAGTTGCAAAGGTGTACTTGGTTCTATTTTCATAGTATTCTATTGTAAGGAGATGCATCATATTTTAACCAGTTCCATGTTCAGGACATTATGTTTGTTTCCCAACTTTTAATAGTATAAAGCACTTAAGAGGAATATACTGGAACAAAACAGCAGCAGGAAGCCCCATGGATTTATCTGTAGCTCACGTGCTGTCCATAAATTCCTTTGCGTTTTACTGTCTTTCCTGGAGATAAGTTCTAAAGCTCCCACATGAGTGTGGGTTCCGGGGGCTGTGGGTTGACAACAGGAAACCCTTGCAGATGCACTTACTGTTACCAGACCTAAGGAAGCGTAGGAAAAGTGAACATTCTGGGTACAACTGAATAGTTATTTTTTTTAATTTTTTATTTTTTATAAACATATATTTTTATCCCCAGGGGTACAGGTCTGTGAATCGCCAGGTTTACACACTTCACAGCACTCACCAAAGCACATACCCTCCCCAATGTCCATACCCCACCCCCATTCTCCCAACCCCCACCCCCCGGCAACCCTCAGTTTGTTTTGTGAGATTAAGAGTCACTTATGGTTTGTCTCCCTCCCAATCCTATCTTGTTTCATTGATTCTTCTCCT
>NW_026749668.1:0-1741 GCF_022355385.1 Mustela nigripes
TAAACTTCAGGTGTTGCCCTTACTCTAATTTTTCTTTCTGAGATTTCTGACTGCAATCGCTACTTCCTGCAGTCACTCGAGGAGATACGGGGCATGTGGCAGTGCAACAGTGTGTTTTTCTTTCAAGATAACAGAATCACTCTTGATTTCTGTACGCATCTCGGATTTTCATATACGAACATGGATTTTGGTGTCTACCCTGAGGAGATGATAAGTACGGTGTGAGGCACACTTGTATTCTCATGACACGTCTCCTGGGTTACCCAGAACTTTCTGGGCCTGGCAGAAAGGCAGAAACCCGGGTGAATTCCTCATTGTTCCAGCAGGCTGTCAGCCCTCAAAGGCCTTCTGGATGTGTTTGTGCATCGCAGTGTCTGCTGTGTAAGATACAGAAAGAGCACAGTAGTTCAGGGGGAAAATATTTAAAAACACATTTTCCAGGAGGAACCAGGATTCAGTTTGGGTGACTCTTGACCATTTTTCATCTTCTGATGACTGAAAGTGGTAGTTAGTCTAGTCATGGTTTTAACATGCATTTCGAATGTAATGTTAGTTTCCATCAACATAAAACTATAAGAACTGTCTTCCTAAAGGGCATTCGTGTAAGGCCCATTACTTTCCAGCTTGATTAATGAAAACAAAATTTTTCTGTAATGCTTTCTTCCTACTTTGTATTAGTTTTCAGGACTGGATTGAAAGTGATTTATTGTGGATAGGGTTATACCTGCTCGTGGAATTTTTTTCTGCTCCTGGGTTTTTAAAGGTGGCAGAGTTGACTTTCTGATTTTAATTCATCTTCACTAGATGAAGAATTCACAAATAGGACTTTTTCTTGAAATAACCATAGCCTGGGGGCGCTTGGGTGGCTCAGGTCATGATCTCAGGGACCTGGGATCGAGTCCCACATCGGGCTCCCTGCTCAGTGGGGAGCCTGCTTCACTCTTTGCCTCCCCCTCTGCTTATGCTTTCTCTAATAAGTAAATAAATAAATAACCTAAAAAAAAAAAGAAGTTGTATTTGACTGGAGCTTCATGTGGAGTGACAGATCAACAGAAAGACAAAGGGATAGGAGACGGGAAGCAATGAAGGAAAACACAGAGGTGCACAGTACAGATAGATGTTCCTCGGCTTATGATGGCCTTGGCTTCTAATAAACCCAGTGTTCAGCTGGAAATCTCTTTAGTTGAAAATGCATGGAAAACACCTAAGCGACTGAACATCAGAGCTTAGCCCCGCCAACCTTAAATGTGTTGAGAACACTTACAGTATTGCACAGTTGGGCAAAATCCTCTAACAAAAAGCCTATTTCACAATAAAGTGTCTGGTATCTCATGTAACTTACTGAACACTGCACTAAAAGCCAGAACAGGACGGTTCAAGTGTGTTGGTTGCTGACCCTCGTGATCACGTGGTTTGCCTGGGGGCTGTGCTCGCTGCCCCTGCCCAGCATTACAAAAGAGGACTCTATTGTAGATCGCCAACCTGGGAAAAGATCCAAACTAAATGCATATCACTTCTGCACTATTATAAAAAGTCAAAAAACCATAAACTGAACCAAGGTGAAGTCAGGGATCTTCTGTACCAGGTGTGTTAGGGAAGGTCAAGCGCTCCTGTCTGGCCAGGAACCATAGTGGTATGGGGGAAAGTTCCACAGTAGAAAGTTCTACAGCGGAGAACCACTAGGACTCAAGCACCAAGGGTCACAGGTTGCGCCAGGAAGACTGGATGCTCCTCTGTGGGC
>NW_026749669.1:0-711 GCF_022355385.1 Mustela nigripes
TCTTCAGGATATGAAGAATAGGCGAGTCTGAGGCCCGTGCTCAGGCTTTTCTCTCTGGATTTTGTATCAGCGATGGCTGTGGAATGTTGGGGAGGCCTCATGGGCCATGGACGAATCTTGCTCTCTATGGACTTGTCCGATCCCAATTGTTTTTTGTCAATCTGTGGTATGGGAAGACTCCTTTCAGGTTTGTTACCTCAGGTGTCCCCTCAAAAGAGGAATTCCAAAGCAGAACCCTGGGGAAGAGTGAAGACACAACCCGAACTACGGTTAAAAATTGGGGCCTAGGGGCATGGCAAGCCAAATATGCTGTCTCTCCATCCAGCCACTGAGAGGCCTTCCCTGAGGACTGGGCTCAGGCTGAGGGTCACAATATGTGTTTTTTGACCAATATGGCCCGCAAGCATGGGCGGGGCCTTATGGGCCACACTGGTTTCAACGACACTGAGCCTTGACAACCTGGCAACCACAAGGTGTCTTGCCATGGGGAAAGAGTTCTGATTTCTGCATCGTTTTCAAACCCAGGCCGTGATTGGAGATAAGGTCTAGGTTCTGAAGCCTGAAAACCGAGGTTGAGAAGAGATGACGACCTAAGGCAATGGCGGGTCCGATGTGCTCAGTGTTCGGCCAGCTGTCTGGGTGGGGCCAGGAGGTCCAGGCTCAGGCTGTGTCACAGAGCTCCAACGTGCAAGTTTCCCGTGTGTAGATGAG
>NW_026749669.1:811-1741 GCF_022355385.1 Mustela nigripes
GAAGCCTGAAAACCGAGGTTGAGAAGAGATGACGACCTAAGGCAATGGCGGGTCCGATGTGCTCAGTGTTCGGCCAGCTGTCTGGGTGGGGCCAGGAGGTCCAGGCTCAGGCTGTGTCACAAAGGGCATTTGTGCCCAGGTCAGCCTATATATTTGGGGTACAGCCGAATGGCGTGCAGGTTGATCGTCATTTGGGGTATATGAGTAGCCCCAGAGGGCAATGTTTTCTTCTGGAGTGCAGGCAGAGTGCTGCATTGTAGTCTGGATTGCCAAATTGGAGGGCTTGTGGTCAGTAGTGTGAGGACGGAAGTCTGAGAACGAATCAAGGCCTAGGATTCTGGGTGAGGATATGGCAGGCACAATCTCCAGACCTGAATCGAGATCTCGTGCATCTGAAGTCAGGGCGAGGATCGGACAATCACTCAGGTTGGACATTCTGTCCCTGATGGTCCTTTCTTGAAGGGGGGGTGGATCACGAGGCCATGACGGGTTACGCACGTTGGGAGTTCTGAGAAGCTCCGAATTGCAAATATTCTTCTGCAGGACAATTGAGACCTGTTGGTTGGCTCCAGGACAACGATTCCGAGCAGGATTCTAAGGATGGATGGCTGGGTAGCCCACCTCGCATTCCAATTGTCTCCAAGCAACAAGACAGGTCAATCTGCTGGATAGGCGGAGCAACCGAGGAGGCTCATTTGAAATGGACTCTCACGTGGATGTGTCCTAATATGATATTGTGTTTGGAGACCTTGGAATGAAGCGGTGGCACGGGGGCCCTGAAGGGTTCTCTAGGGAGGGGCTTTCACACAGCTCCATCGTGCAAGTTTCCCATGTGTAGATGAGTTTTGTTCTGATGGGTGAGTCAAGAAACCGCCATATGCTGTTATTGAAATCCAGGCCTCTGAGGAGAGATGCCTGGAAGCGAAACCA
>NW_026749670.1:0-1741 GCF_022355385.1 Mustela nigripes
CACCTGGGTAGCTCAGTGGGTTAAGCCTCTGCCTTCGGCTCAGGCCATGATCTCAGGGTCCTGGGATCGAGCTCTGCATCAGGCTCTCTGTTCAGCAGGGAGCCTGCTTCCCCCTCTCTCTCTCTGCCTCTCTGCCTACTTCTGGACGCTGTCTGTCAAATAAATAAATAAAATCTTAAAACAAAACAAAACAAAACAAAACACCTGGGCCCACTTTTCCCAAAAGTATGATTCTGATTCTAGTCTCTATGATGTTATCCCTTGAAGACAATGTCTCTAATTGAGTTGAATTAGCTTACTAAAGAGCATACCACCATTTGTTTTAGGAGATGAACAATATTTCAACCTATGCTCATTTAAGTAACTTGGTGCATAATCCCTTTTCTATTAAACCATAGCGCAAGGACCAATGCCTCGTTTCCGAGAGAACCCCAAGCTATTTTTCTAGAATGGCCTTATGCCTATATATCGGGCATCCTGTTTTCACTCCCTTTGTGGAGCACCTACCCTGGAGGTCATGTAATAACCAATGACCAAAAAAACAATAAAAAAACCCAAACATCCAGGTCGAAGTGCCATCCCTGCCTGGAGATGAGTAGACTGCTCAACAGATCCTGGGCAGGCATCTCAGCCCAGGCCTGTGCTGGGGAAGCTGGTTGCTGGCTTTGGGCACAATCAGGAAGCCAGCAAACTGACCCGAGAGTGCAGCCAGGGTTAACAGGACTGATGACCTTTTCGCAGCCAGGCTGTGGGCAGACACCTGCTCAGGGAGCCAGGCTAGGAGTCTGCCCAGCGCTGGCGCTGGCCACGCTTGCAGCCCCCCAGGGCTTCGGTCCCGGGATCCAGCCCGGCCCGGCCTCAGGAGGGAGGGGGGCGGGGGCGGCGCAGAGAAGGGGCTTTGCTAATTGCCAAAGCGGGTAGTGAGCTCGGGGAGGACTCAGGAGGGATGGGGGCGGGAGCGGGTCCAGGGCGGCCTGGAGAAGGGACTTTGCTAATTGCCAAAGTGGGAAGTGAGCTCATGGAGGATGTGGCGGAGAGTCTGGGGGAGGTGGAGCAGGCTGGCAGAGGAAAGGCGCGCAGCGCCGCGGTGCTGTGCTGCGGCCCAGTCGGGACTGCAGTACCCACCTGACTCGCCGTCCCTGCGCTCCTGCGTGAGGCCCTGCAGTCCCGCTCCTGCTGCCCCTTCCCGCCCCAAGGCTTCTCCGGACCACACTCTGGGCACAGGTAAAGTTACACCGCGCCTCGCCCTCACCAGGAGCAGAAAGCTGGGGACGCGACCTGGGGGCGGCGAGGGGGGTTGCGAGGCCCAGCCTCCCAGGAACCCCAGGGCACCGGGACCAGCCAGAACGCTGGGCCGAACCCGGGTCCTCATGGGGTCAGGCTGGGGACAGCACCTTGCGAGGTGCCCCCCACCAGCGGGCGAACTAGCCCACATCTTTGGGCAACCCCACGCGTGTGTGCTGAGGACCCCCTTCCCTCCCCCGCCATGGCCCTGCTGCTTTTGTTCTGGACTTGGGATCCCAGGTGGAAACTAGTCCCTCAGACCTCCCTGGCAGCAAGGAGGGCAGGGAGGGATTCTTGGTTTTCTGCCCTGGCTCTTCCTCTCTCCCCATACACAAGCCTTCTGGCTTCCCTTTCCTCTCCTCATTGTCAGTTTTATTAAATGGTTTTCTTCTGCATGTTGACCCAAAGAGCTATTTCATGAATGAATATACAGGAAACTGAGTCGGAGCCCACCTGT
>NW_026749671.1:0-1741 GCF_022355385.1 Mustela nigripes
ATGAAAAAATGTTCATCATCACTAGCCCTCCGGGAGATTCAAATTAAAACCACATTGAGATATCACCTTACACCAGTTAGAATCGCCAAAATTAGCAAGACAGGAAACAACATGTGTTGTAGAGGATGTGGAGAAAGGGGAACCCTCTTCCACTGTTGGTAGGAATGCAAGTTGTTGCAGCCACTTTGGAAAACAGTGTGGAGATTCCTCAAGAAATTAAAAATAGAACTTCCCTATGACCCTGCCATTGCACTCCTGGGTTTTTACCCCAAAGATACAGATGTAGTGAAAAGAAGGCCCATCTGTACCTCAATGTTTATAGCAGCAATGGCCACGGTCACCAAACTGTGGAAAGAACCAAGATGCCCTTTAATGGACAACTGGATAAGGAAGATGTGGTTCATATACACTATGGAGTATTATGCCTCCATCAGAAAGGATGAATACCAAACTTTTGTAGCACTATGGAGTATCATGCCTCCATCAGAAAGGATGAATACCCAACTTTGTATCAACATGGACAGGACTGGAAGAGATTATGCTGAGTGAAATAAGCAAAGCAGGTAGAGCCAATTATCATATGGTTTTACTTTTTTTTTTTCAACACTCCACTCTCATTTAAAGATAGATCTTCTAAGCAGAAAATCAACAAAGAAACAAGAGCTTTGAATGACATACTGGACCAGATGGACCTCATAGATACATACAGAACTTCCACCCTAAAACAACAAAATACACATTCTTCTCGAGGGCCCATGGAACTTTCTCCAGAATAGACCACATACTGGGTCACAAATCAGGACTCAACCATTACCAAAAGATTGAGATTATTCCCTGAATATTCTAAGTTCATAATGCTTTAAAACTGGAACTCAATCACAAGAAAAAGATTGGAAGAAATGCAAACACTTGGAAGCTAAAGACCATCCTGCTGAAGAATGTTTGGATCAACCAGGAAATAACAAAGAAGAACTTAAACAATTCATGGAAACCAATGAGAATGAAGACACATTGGTCCAAAACCTATGGGATACAGCAAAGGTGGACCTAGGGGGGAAATATATAGCCATCTTAACCTCACTAAATAAATAAATAAATAAATAAAAGTCCTGAATACACAAACTCTCTTTATACCTTAAAGATTTGGAGAATCAATGACAAATTAAGCCTAACCTATGCAGGAGAAGGGAAATAATTAACAGAGCACAAATCAATGGTTTAGAAACCAGAGATACAGTAGAACACACCAATGAAACTATAAGCTGGTTCTCTGAATGAATTCATAAGATTGATAAACCACGGACCCGGTTAATCCAAAAGAAAAGAGAAAGGACCCAAATTAATGGAACTATGGATAAAAGGGGAGAGATCACAACTAACACCAAGTATATAGAAACAATCATCAGAAATTATTATCAACAGCTATATGCCAATAATTTAAGCAACCTAGATGAAATGGATGCATTCCTAGAAACTTATAAAGTTCCAAGATGGAAACAGGAAGAAACTGACAACCTGAATAGACCAATAACCAGTGACAAGATTGAAGCAGTGATCAAAAACCTCCCAAAGGACAAGAGTTCAGGACCTGACGGATTCCCTGGGGAATTCTAACAAACATTCTAAGAAGAAATAATACCTATTCTCTGGAATCTGTTTTTAAAAATAGAAACAGAAGAAAAACTTCCAGACTTTCTGAGGCCAGTATTACCTTGATTCCTAAACAAGGCAAAGCCCCCAT
>NW_026749672.1:0-1333 GCF_022355385.1 Mustela nigripes
CCTCCGTCTTTCAGGCGGATGGGGCGCGCAAGATTGGGTCTGACCTCAGTTGGGGCATGCAGGTTTCTCTCACTCTGAGGCTTGTCCAAAGCGCCGAAAGGCACCTTTGGCGCCGGGGTGGTAGGAAGATGAGTGGCCGTGGGACTCAGGGTTCCCCATACTGAGGCCACGAAGGTAGGACACCGGAAGCGGAAGGCTCGGGAAGCAGGCGAGGGTTGGAGTCCGGGCTTCGAGCCACGCCCGGCCCCATGGGACAGCACCAGGGAAGGAACCACCGCAGGCCGAGGATCAGCAGGCTTCGGCCTCACCACATCCTGCCTCATGGAGGGCTTCCTGGCGGGTTTCCGGCTCGAGTGCTCGCCATGCCAGGCCAGGCCCGGTGGGGGAAGGCTGCAGACATGCTTCACCCGAAGCGAGTTCGCTGGTTGTTGTCCGACCAATTCTCCCGAGCGTTCTGCCCAAACCGGGATTGGTCTGGGCAGAACACATATGAGAATTGGCCGGCATTGGGCAGCCCTGCGGACCGCCCTGCTCTCCGTGGCCCAGGGCCCTTTCTCGCCCGTTGCATGGGCCGGCCGCCCGGAAAAACCGTGGAAATGACGTGGCCCACCCGAGGGCCCTGGTGCAGGGGAGCATTCCCAGAGCAAATTTGAAGGACAGGTGGCGGCCTGGCGTTCGCCTCCGTCTTTTCGGCCTGATGGGGCGCCCAAGGATGGGGCTGACCTCATTGTGGGCAGGCAGGTTATCTCGCTCCGAGGGTTGTCCGAAGTGCTGAAAGGCACCGTTGGCGCAGGTGTGGTAGGGAGATGTGTGGCTGCGGGACACAGGGTTCCCGATATGGAGGCCACGAGGGACAGGACCCTGGAAGCAGAAGGCTGGGGATGCAGGCGATGGTTCGAGCATGGGCTTGGTGGTGGGCCCGGCCCCATGGGACAGCGCCAGGAAGGGGACCCCTGCAGGCCATGAAACAGGAGTAGTCGGCCTCAACACAGTCTGCCTCGCAGAGGGCTTCCTGACCGTGTTCTGGAGCGAGCCCTTGCGATGCTGGGCCAGGCTGGTGGGGGGGGGGGGTTTCGGCCCTTCAGACGTGCGGCGTTGGAAGCGAATTCCGCCTATTTTCCGGCCTATTCTCAGGAGCGTGCTGCCCAAACCAGGATCGGTTGGGCAGAACGCTCCTGAGAATTGGCTGGCATTGGGCAGCCTTGGGGTTCACCCTGCTCCCCGTGGCCCTGGGCCCTTACTTGCTTGGGACTTGTCACGGACACCTGGAAAATGTGACAAATGAGGCGACCCACCTGGGGGCACCAGTGCAGAGGAGCATTCCTGGAGCAGA
>NW_026749672.1:1433-1741 GCF_022355385.1 Mustela nigripes
ACGCTCCTGAGAATTGGCTGGCGTTGGGCAGCCTTAGGGTTCACCCTGCTCCCCGTGGCCCTGGGCCCTTACTTGCTTGGGACTTGTCACGGACACCTGGAAAATGTGACAAATGAGGCGACCCACCTGGGGGCACCAGTGCAGAGGAGCATTCCTGGAGCAGAGTTGAGATACGGGTTCCCCTTTCTCCACGTCCTCTCCAACACATGTTGATTCCTATCTTGCTGATTTGGGCCGTTCTAACTGGTGTCAGGTGCTATCTCAATGTGTTTTAATTTGAGTCTCCATGAGGGCTAGTGATGATGAAC
>NW_026749673.1:0-1741 GCF_022355385.1 Mustela nigripes
ATCTGGCAAGGGTATAGGCAGTAAAGTTGCAGGGTTTAAGCGGGGGGGAGGTAGAGAGAGAGAGAGATGCGGGTTTTCTAGGAATAGCTGGAGACGAGGGTCAGATGGGCCAGGGATCGGTGGCTAAGGAGCTCTGTGAGTCGGCAGGAGAGTAGACTGTGATGGGATGCCCTAAGGTCATGTTGAGGGCCTTAGAGGGGGGTACTTGATATCCCTTGGCCCCCAGAAAGCTAAGTAGGGTGGAGGTGTTGTCTTGGGAGACCGAGAGGGAGGGGCTACAGAGGAGGAGGTCATCCACATATGTAGTAGAGTACTGGCCTTAAGGACGCACTGCTGTTAAGTCTGTAGTCAAGGCCTGGCCGAAAATGTGAAGGCTGTCCCTGAACCCCTGGGGTAGAACAGTCCAAGTTAGTTGTCCAGAAGCATGCGTGTCAGGATCCTCCCAGGTGAAGGCAAAAAGAAAATAGGAATCAGGGTGCAAAGGGACGGTGAAAAAGGTGTCCTTTAGCTCCAGTACAGTAAAGTGAGAGGTGTTTGGGGGAACGCGAGACAGTAGGGTTAGGAACGACTGGGTGGAGGGGGACCACGACCTCGTTGATAAGCCTAAGGTCTTGTACCAGTCGATAAGCCCCTGAGGGCTTGTGTACTGGGAGGATGGGGTGTTACAGGGGGAAATGATGGGGATCAGGAGTCCCTGACGTTAAAGCCGTTCTACGATAGTTTCAGGCCCTGGCGGTGGGCTAAGGAAATAGGGAACTGAGCTTGAGGGAAACTTAAGAGTTATCCTTAAGCTGTACTTTAACCGGGGTAAGGTGGGAAGCGATGATGGGCTCTGAGATGTCCCACACCTGAGGGTCTACAGTAGGTAGGTCATCTGGAGTGAGGGTCGAGGGAGTGGAGAGGTGTAGGATGAGACAGTTTGAGGTGGATAGAGGGGAGGAAGGGGAGAGGCAGATAGTTGCCCTTAGGGTTTCTGGAGAATGTCCCTACCCAGTAGAGGGACCAGGCAGGAAGGAATCATAGGAACGAGTGGGGGGAGGGAAACCCATCCAGGCTACAGGTAAGGGGAAGGGTCACCCTAGGATTGGAGGAGGTCCCATCGATCCCCATAACAGTAATTGGTGAGGTTCGAGTAAGTCCCAAGTAGGAAGGCAGAACAGAGTAGGTAGCCCCCGTGTCCAGCAAAAAAGAGATGGACTTACCCACTACCTGGAGCGTAACCCTGGGCTCGGCCTGGGTGAGAGGGGTGGCTGAGTCTGGGCTTCGTCAGTCGTCCTCCAATCCAAGCAGTTGAAAGGCCAGACTTACTGTCTCGGGGGGTCCCCCATGTTGAGGCGCCGAAGATACCCTGAGGTTAGGGCAGTCGGATTTCCAGTGGCCCATCAAATGGCATTGAGGGCAAGGCCGAGTTGGCGGCTTTGGATTGGGGCACTGGCGAGCCCAGTGTCCCTTGGCCCCGCATTCGAAACAGGCCCCCCGGCGGGGTGCGATTGGTCGCCCCTCTCTGCTGGCTCCCGGAGCCGGCCGGCCGCAGGGCTGCTACCAAGGCTTGGGTCTGCAACTGAACCTTTTGCTGGAATATGGCTTGTCGTTTAAGCTCAGCCACCTCCTCACGGGAATTAAAAACCTTAAATGCCATTTTCACCAAGTCAGAAATGGGGGTCTGAGGGTCCTCCTCAGCCTTCTTTAACTTTCTCTGTATATCCGGTGCCGATGGAGAGATAAAATGAGTAGCCAGTAC
>NW_026749674.1:0-1741 GCF_022355385.1 Mustela nigripes
GTTGTGGCCTCTCAGGAAATGTCTCATCCTCACTGCTCTCTGAATACGACTATTTCCCAGTCAATAGGGGTTACCTCTCCATCTGTCCCCATGTAGAACATCATCCCAGCTAACCATAGGAGCTCAAGATGCTGGGGTGTCATTGGAGAGGCATATCAATAGACTTCTGGAGAGATAATATCTCAGCTGAGACCTGAATTTCATACCAAGTTAGTCCAGCCAAGAGAATGGAGGAAAGAATGTTCCAAGCAGACAGAACAGCAGGTGGGGAGGCTTCCAGATAAGAGAAAATTTAGCCAGAAGACTCTTGGCCCAAGCAGAAGGCTGTAGAACCCCAGAAGTGGGGTGAATCAGTTACTACAAGTAGTTGAAGAATCTTTATGTGAGCTTATGTGACAATGGCCTGGGCAATAAACAAATGACCCTGGAATTCAGGGTCACATAAAAACAACTTCTGAGCCCAGAGAAGTATTTTGACATTGTGAATTTTCTCAATCATTATCCTAAAAGTATAATGACTGTCAGGTTGTTTTTGGAATAAAAAAATTCAGATTGGGACCAGGACCTTATATTCAAATAGTCATGTTCCATTGACCTGGACTTCACCTCTACCCTCCCCTTCTCCAATCCCATTAAGTGTCTGCAGGTTGATCTGACTCTCCACCCAATAGAAAATTAATCTTATAAATAAATGCATTCCCAGGTGTTACTAACTGAAAAATTATAGTGTCATACAAATAATGCTGATACTAAATAGTATTAAATGGACACTTTCTCTTAAACATGCAGGTATGCACTTTGAGAAATGATTCCTGAAGATACCATGTCTGTCCTGAAAGTAACAGATAGTTGCATCATGGAATTTTCTAAGGAAAAGGGACCCATCTATCTTAGGAGGCAAGGGAACCTCCCTACTGTTTTCCATAGTGGCTGCACAAATTTACATTCCCATGAGCAGTGCACAAAGGTTCTTTTTTCTTCACACCTTCTGTCTCTTGTTTTTTAATAACTGCCATCTGAACAGCTGTGAGATGTTATGTCTTGTGGTTTTGATATACATTTCCCTGATGATGAGTGGTGTTGAGCATCTTTTCATATATTGGCCATCATATGTCTTCTTTGAAGAGATGTCTATTCAGATCCTCTGTCCATTTTTTAAAAAATATTTTATTTATTTATTTGACAGAGATCACAAGTAGGCAGAGAGAGAGAGGAAGGGAAGCAGGCTTCCTGTCAAGCAGAGCCTGATGCGGGGCTTGATCCCAGGACCCTGGGATCATGACCTGAGTGGAAGGCAGAGGCTTTAACCCACTGAACCACCCAGGTGCCCCTTCTGTCCATTCTTAAGCAGGTTATTTTTATTTTATGTTTTGCTATTGACTTATATGAGTTCCTTACATATTTTGGATATTAACTTTAATCAGATACATGATCTGCAAATATTTTTTCCCACTGCATAGGTTCCCTTTTTGTTTTTTGTTTCCTCTCAAAAAAAATAAAAGTAGAAGTGCTGTAGCTGTAGGTTCCAGTAATCCCACTTCTGGGTCTAAATCCAAAGGAAATGACATCAGTATCTTAAAAAAAAAAAAAAAAATCTGCACTTTCATGTTCATTGCAGTATTATTCACAATAGCCAGGATATGGAAACAGCCTAGGTGTTGATGGATAAATGGATTAAAAAAAGGAATTTTAATATATATATAATTCCTATATATATTCATATAGTCACATATATATATAT
>NW_026749675.1:0-1741 GCF_022355385.1 Mustela nigripes
GCTTGCCTTTCTCACACAGCACCTTCTCCCCCAGCACGGATTTGATGAGGTCGCTCGACTTTTCACACTCTGAGAAACAGAGATGCCTGCCTCAGTGGAAAGCTGGATATGCTGTTATGCCCGCTGCTTTCAAGGGAGGAGGCAGGCTGCACCCTAGGACAAATAGAACCTGGCAACCGGGCCGTGTGCTGGGAGCTCCACGCCTCATTGCGGAGTGTCCCAACTGCTAGACACTGGATCACTCCCCGTTTTTGAGGCCAGGAAAGAGCAGTCCCGAGATAGAGAGAGGAGCTCCACTCCATGATTAACTGGTATTTGGCAGAGTCAGAATTCGTATCCCCCTACACCAGCCGCAGTCTTGGCCACACTAGCAAGCCTCGCTGCCTCTTCATTGAACACTAAGGAGGGACCTTAAGTAAAGCCCCCAGGATGCCAGGCCCAACGGGCATTCCCTGAGCTGGGATTTCTATACTGCACAAGTGTCTCAACGGTAAAGCGTCAGCCAGATACAGCAGTGTACACTAGAAGGCAGGAACCCAGAGAGATGTGAAAGGAACATGGCCAAATCCTAATCACATTTATGGAAGTAGAAGCAGTAGAATTATGAACAGAGTTTACATGCTTCCAGGCTTTGCTATGAGAGCTGTACAAGAATTTCCTCAGTATTCATTGTGACTGAGAGAAGTAGACCGCAGGACGGTAGTAGTCTAAGAGATAGGGAAAATGAGGCATAGGAAGATTAGGCAGCAGGGATTTGAGTCCAGGCGGACTGACCCAGAGCCCATGCTCTTCATCCCTCTCCTGTGTTACCTCCACCCCAAGCTCTTGGGTGGTAACTGTTTTCATCATCTTCACAACTGGCTTCCCTCAGTTAGGTTATCAGTTAGGTTTATCAGGAAAGTTGTAGACAAAACTTGGCTTGTCCTTCCATGAAAGGTCATCATCTCTTCACTTTCCTAAAGAGCAGGTTTCAATTCATTCTTTTTGCCACCTCAGTTGTTTTTAATTCCCTTCTGTATGGAAGGCAAAGTGTGAGCAAATGGCAAAAATTCAGCCTCAGGACTCCTTCCCGTCATTGGGTTGTGCGCGTGTCCCGATCTCTGGGTTCCTTCTGTCTCTGAAGCCCCGTCCTCATGAACAGGCAGCTGAGCTCCCCAATTCAGCCTGCCTGTGGGAGAGGGCCTAGTGCACCCAGTGGCTTGGGCGGTGTCTGGGGCTGGTGTCCCCCTCTCACCCTCATTCTCACTTGGCCAAGCATCTGGTGGCCTCGGCCTGGGCCTGCTAACTTTGGCATGTCACTGAAGGTTCTCCAGCTCAGGGGTTGAGAGAGGAGGTCGCACAGATTGTCTTATGTTCCCCCAAATGCTGCCAGCCTTACCACCGGGCTTCAGATGGCCTCCGTGGGCTTGGAAGGGAAAAGCATAAGCACGGGATCCCTCTCACCTGGGGAGTCCCTGTGTGGATGGCGTCCCTCATGGATACCGCAGTTTCGGGGAAGGCAGACCCCACTTCCTTCTCCTTGACAGCACGTAGTGTCACCTCTGTAGTCCTCCCTCCTCCCCATGACCCCGGTGCTGCCTTGACCATCAGCATATTTCCTCAGTGCAGCCAGCTCGGTGCTTTGCCCGTGGGACATCCGAGAGCCTAGACCTGATGGAGTTCCTTAGTATATGGTAACTGAGATGAAGGACTGCTACAGGACAGACAGGGTCCTCACAAGACCAGTCATCTCTGGGTCTGC
>NW_026749676.1:0-1740 GCF_022355385.1 Mustela nigripes
CGCACACAACACACACACATCACCCATGTATTGGCAAATCACAATTGCTGTAACAATACATTAGGCATTCCACAGTTAAGGGCTATCAAAATTTCCATCAGTGACAAAAAGATTTGTATCCAAATGGACTGATTTTCCAGAATCCAAGAAAAAGTCTCCTAGGGTTTATTTAAAGATAAATATTTGAACAAATACTTCTTAAATTTAGGAAATCCAGAACATACTCTTAAAGAATATTTTCAGTGCAGACTATATTCCATCCTTCCTTCAAAATGTGCCTTTAAGTACATAATTCTGTTTTCTCTATCTAAATTGAGCTGTCCTCCAAGGAAGTTTTCTAAAATGTGTGTCTCTGTGTGATAAATGTTCTAAGACCTAACATGCTTCATTGTATTTTTACTGTGCTCTCAAATTTAATCAATAATTTGGCTTGATGTATAATATCTAGTTTCAAATATCTTTTCCATCTATTCAAACACCCAGCTGTCTCCTTTATATTCTATTACTATTGAGAATTGTGCTGTCAGTATTATTCTTGTACATTTTAGGTGATCTGTTCTCTTGGGCATCATTTATGCTCTTCTCTGTTTTTGATATACTTAAAACTCACCATAATATATATGAGTGTTTTTTTTTTAAAGATTTTATTTAGTTATTTGACAGAGAGAAATCACAAGTAGTTGGAGAGGCAGGCAGAGAGAGAGAGAGGAGGAAGCAGGCTCCCCGCCAAGCAGAGAGCCCCATGCGGGACTTGATCCCAGGACCCTGAGATCATGACCTGAGCCGAAGGCAGCGGCTTAACCCACTGAGCCACCCAGGCGCCCTATATGAGTGGTTTTTTTGTGTGTGTGGTTTTTGTTTTGTTTTGTTTCTGATTTCTCATGTTTGGCGTCATTTTAGGTCTGGTATCTTTTATCTTTCTTTAATTCTCCAAAATTAATCTCAGTACTTATTTAAATATTTTCTTTATCTTTTTTCTCTTCTGCTGCATTTGGTCAGAAGTTATTAATTTGTTTGTTTGTGTGTTTTTCCCAACTCATTTATTCATTTTACAGCTATATTCATCTTAGTCTCCATTTATTGTATTCTTTATTTCAACAATTTTCACTTAATTTATATTCACAGTACAGTATCTTTCTTTTCATTGTATATGTATATCATTGTTTTATCATATACTTTTACGCTATTTTTTAAAATATTTTATTTATATATTTGACAGTGAGAAATCACAAGTAGGCAGAGAGGCGGGCAGAGAGAGAGGAGGGGAAGCAGGCTACCTGCTGAGCAGAAAGCCTGATGTGGGGCTTGATCCCAGGATCCTGAGATCATGACTTGAACTGAAGGCAGCGGCTTAACCCACTGAGCCACCCAGGTGCCCTTTTTCAGCTATTTTTTAAAAGTACAGTCATTCTTTTTTTTTAAAGATTTTATTTATTTATTTATTTGACAGAGAGAGATCACAAGTAGACAGAGGGCAGGCAGAGAGAGAGAGAGAGAGAGGGAGAGAGAAGCAGACTCCCTGCTGAGCAGAGAGCCTGATGCAGGATTTGATCCCAGGACCCTGAGATCATGACCTGAGCTGAGGGCACTGGCTTAATCCACTGAGCCACCTAGGCGCCTCTAAGCTCTTTTTTTAAATTCCTGTTCCAATAACACTTGGATTGCCATATAAAGTTAACGAAATCATCTTATTTAAGTAATTGTACTTTTTATGTGCATAGTTATTTTGGTCCAAGAGTT